>NW_017306399.1:2078164-2096859 GCF_000935625.1 Nanorana parkeri | reverse complement strand
GGGAGGGGGGAGTCTTTTCAAGTAGATATACTGGCCAAACGGCCCGTCAAGAAACTCTTCTCAGAGCAGCCTTTCCTTAGGCCTGGTTCACACCTGGGCGTTTTACAGTGCGTTCCTACGCTCTGTAAAACGCTCAACATGTGAAAACCAATGATTTCCTATGGGTATGGTTCCCACCTGGGCGTTTCTTACAGCGTGTTGGAACGCTCTCCAAAACGCCCTACGCCCAAAGAAGTACAGGAGCTTTGCCGCGCATATCCAATTGGGATACAGCCAAGTAGCCCTTGGAAAAGCGCGTTTGTTGGGCGTTTTTTTTTTTTTACCGCGGATAAAATGACACCTCGATCCCCTCTAAGCAGCACCCGGCACAACTTGGGGAAGATTTTAACATTACGGCCGAGGTCGGCGGTGGAAAACGGTTTCTGCGGTGAAGAATTAACAGCCGCCGTTGACTTGGAACAAACAGGTTAAGAGAGTCTCATAAATAACCCCCGGCTAGCTGGTGTAAAGCTTTAAAGATATCAACACTCAAACCTTAATCCTATAGTGAAGCAGAAACTAATTTAAATTAAATAGCAGGAATACAAGAGCAGATTTTGGCACATGATAAATCAGCCGCTTTACAAAATGCATTTGCAAGGGAAATAATTTTAATGTAGGCCGAGGCTGCAGCGAGCAGCGCCGCGCGCACCCAGACTGGCAATGGCTGAGTGTGCAGCTACAAAGTGGCTTCCGTCTCATGCGCCCGGTCAGTATTCCCCTTTTACCTTAATAAGCCCCTCTCAAAAATACATTTATTCTAATAATACTCGGGGTGGGGGGTGGGAGGGGGTAAACCAGATATAAACCCAATCACTAAAATCTCATAGAAGCTCTAACATGCTCATGTCATTTTAAGAGTAATTTTTTAAATATGCAGCTTTCATTATTGTGGGTCATAAGCTCCTTGTTCATACACTTCCTGGGTGACAACGCTGTGTGCCGGTTTTCTGGCTGTTGTTTTCTGTGTTGTCACACTGACACGGGTTCCCAAAGAAGGCTATAAGTGGCCGATTCAGCACACGGACATTACACAAGCATTGTCCACTGTTGTCACCATCAGGAAACCCGCCTTGGGAAATGTTATGCAGACATTGCTGGAGTGCATGCACTTTGACGCAATGTGTCTTTTTGTTTTGTTTCCCTCTTTCATCAAATACTGTTTTTTGGCGGGTTTTCCAGAGTGCTAGGAAGAGGAAAGGTGCCCATACACCTGCCAATTATTGTACGATTGCGGGATCACCCTCGATCGTCGTACGATAATCGGCAGGTGTATGGGCACCTTTACACTGACCACCAATGTAACGCAGGTATTCAACATGACTAGCAATGTCACAGAGGTATATACACTGGCCAGCAATGTTACAGAGGTATATACACCGGCCAGCAATGTTACAGAGGTTGTCACACTGACCAGCAATGCGAGGAGGTGCAGAATTTGGATATCAATTGTGATATTTACATAAGAATGAGTCATGGGTTATTCATATGAAATATCACAGTCAAGCCTATTTTCAGCGGGGGGCCAGTAGCCCCTATCTTAAATCTGATTGCCCCGTCTACCTGACATCTGGTGCCCACGTTTCAGCTCCCATGAGACCTGGACACATCACTCGCAACCTGGACTGTCCGGGTGAATCCCTGACACCTGGCAACCCTACCCCGAGCGAAGTGGTTAACAAAAGCTGCAGAAAGACTGAAAACAACTTTGAAAAGCACGTTAGCATTTTAAAGCGTACATGAGATTTTAGAGATCGGGTTGGTTCCGCTGCATGATGGAAAAGAAAGCATACTTGTGATTTAAGACGGCTCGGGCCAATCCGTCAATCTCTGGTAAACTCCAACACTCTGCTGAATGACAGACTAGGCCCGGATTTTACTCCATTGCTTGTTTATAATCACATCTGGCCTTGTAAAAGCTGCGCTCTGCGGCCTCCTCGGCACTGAAAGACGTTCCTGCTGGCTCTGGGTGATCTCACCGGCCTCGGTTTACACAGTGTCAGATTACGGGGCCTAACTTGGGGGGAAAACACACTTCGGGACAAGTGCTTTAACCCTTCCCCGGCCAGCGCAGCTCATCTGGCTCCAAACGCCGGAGGTCGGAGGTCAGCAAACATTTCGGTAACAGGATCTCTGTCGGTCTGGAGGAATGCCATGATGGGAACTCGCTATGAATGTTGATTTATTTATATTCTCTCTTGGGCTGCTCCAAGCTCTGTTACGTGGGTGAAAATTATTACAGAGCGGGCGTTTGTTGTGGGAAATGTTCTGGAATCATGGGACCGAGACTGAGATCTTACAAAAGGGAACAGTTAATGATCTTCAGATTCTGGAAGATCTTCAGTCATGACAAATAAAAAAAATCTTCCATGAGCAGATACATCAGGTTCCGTGTACTTGGCATTTCATTTAAAGTGCGTCTCTGGGCAAAGCGAGACTTCCATCATCTATTCACATTCCTAGAATGACAATTTATATCAGTTTTGGTTCATGCAAATAAACTAAGATCTTGCCTTCCGCAATCTTGCGGTGCCGGGCTGACAACGCTACTCAGCCGCTATTTCAATGGCTGATCCCACCAAGTGTTGTCGGCACTCGGAAAGTATCGGCGCATTGTTCAGAAAGGAGGCGCTACATTTCAGTCCGGGAGAGGAGGCGCTACATTTCAGTCCGGGAGAGGAGGCGCTACATTTCAGTCCGGGAGAGGAGGCGCTACATTTCAGTCCGGGAGAGGAGCCGCCACATTCCTTACATTTCAGTCCGGGAGAGGAGGCGCTACATTTCAGTCCGGGAGAGGAGGCGCTACATTTCAGTCCGGGAGAGGAGGCGCTACATTTCAGTCCGGGAGAGGAGGCGCTACATTTCAGTCCGGGAGAGGAGGCGCTACATTTCAGTCCGGGAGAGGAGGCGCTACATTTCAGTCCGGGAGAGGAGGCGCTACATTTCAGTCCGGGAGAGGAGGCGCTACATTTCAGTCCGGGAGAGGTACAAAACTGTGCAAGACTGAAGGGGAGGCCGGAGTTCAGCTATACCATATTAGCCACACAGGGAGAGCATTGCTTTCTATGCGTCCTAGACGTGCTTTCTGGGAAGGAGCTGTAAAGCGCAACCATTGTGTAGTGCAGCAAAGCAGGAAGCTGAGCCTGAGTATATAAGGAAGCAATTTCAGTCCAGGAGAGGAGCCGGTACAAACTGTGCAAGACTGAAGGGAAGGCCGGGGCTCGGATATAATCACAGCTTGTGCAATTATCTGTAACACAAATCAGGACCGATGCCCACCGGAGACTTTCGAAGTCTGCCACACATTCTGGCCAATTTCCACACACCCAGACAGTGGCGTAACCAGAGTTATGGGCGCCCGGGGCAGAACATTTTTTTTCGCCCCCCCCATATTATATAAACCTCCACTAGACCTGTACCTCCAACCCCCACACATGTATATCAGCTAAGGAACTACAAGTCCAAGCATGCCATCATTGTCCCTGTACACCCCCCCACACACATGGTTGTTCCGCCACTGCCCCCAGACGACAATTGCCAAGTCTATGGACTCAGCGGACACCCAGCCAACTGCTGTTAGTGAAAAGCTAATGGGCTAAATACGTTCTCCTGAATTGTCACCTGCCTGCCCCCTTACCCACCCACCCCCGGGGGGCATTTACCCAGCACACTCATCATACACAAACCTGCACAATACGGTTAATGATCAATATTCCAAAAAGACTTACTTGCTGCACTTCACTCTCTCCGTTGGAAATCTTCTCTGTATATACAAACGAGTTGAAGATTTTCTGAAACACAAAAAGAAATAACAGTGAGCACTTCAGAATCACAGACCAGAGTCTGCTTTTATTGACAGCTCTACAGGTAATGAACTACAACTCCCAGAACTCGAGGCCGTTCAATTCCGACCCGGAAACAAGCATCTAAAAAGTTGACCATACACTAGTACAGGGGTGGACAACTCCGGCCCTCCAGCTGTTGTGGAACTACAAGTCCCACGATGAATTGTAAGACTGACAGTTACGGGCACGACTCCCAGAGCCACAATGGGATTTGTAGTGAAAGCACAGCTGGAGGGTTCGAGGAGCCACCCACCCCCCAAACTAGCAGATATTTTTTTGTTTGCAGATTTAACAGATTACTCCAGCCAGAATCCCTCCAGCTGGGCTCTTGCATCAGCTGCAGTCACTGCCAGAATACCCGTACCGTGACTGCAGCCTCCTTCACACTACAAGGCGTCGAAACATGCTGCAGTGCATAGACATTAATAAAACGTCACTTTGTGATGTTTCGATAAAGTTAAAAAACATTGCGATGCACTGTAACAATGCATCACACCAGCAGACATGAGTCATAAAAAAGCATAACGAGCGCCCACTGGTGTGAATGAGCCCCAAATCCTGTTCCTAACAGCAGAAACACACGCTGGCTGACAGCTCATCAAGCGCACGGGCAGTAGCCTCAAGCAACATCTCAGTGGGGGGGCAGCAGCACAGGCAACAGCAGCCCCCCACCATCCCCCTTGGGGACAGCTCAGCGGGCAGCCTCACACCCAAGCTGACAGCTTGACCACCCGCCACCTCCCACCCGGCTGACAGCACAGCCTCCTTCAGGCAGCAAATAAGGCCAGGACAGCCCTGATCAAGAGTCTTCCCCCATAGATAAACACACAGCTTGTGAACTTTCTCCACAATGCTTATAGACACGAAGGCGAATGGGGGCTTGTTTTACAATAATTCTACAGCTCACTCGGGATATGTAAATACATTACTGTGCATGATCTGGGCACTGCTTCACTTTAAATCACCATTTTTCATTGAAATAATCCCTGATGACCCTGCCATGAAGCTCCTTCTTCAGGCACTTCCTGTTATAGAGTGATGACGCTCTGTGCCCATGTCCCAGTTGTGCGTATTCGTTGTCAGTCCATCACAAGGCTGCCAGATCTGGACTACAAGTGGTGGTTTCATCACACTTTACCCAGGCATGGTCCACTGTTGGCACCATTGCGAAACCCACCCTCAGAAATGACATACAACCATTGCCGGAGTGCATGTAGACAGGAAGTGCCTGCAAACAGTCTTTTATTAGGAGGGGAAAAAAGTGGGCAATTGTTTGTTTATGGCACATTGGGGGGAAATTATCAAAACTGGAGCAGACAAAATCTGGAGCAGCTGTGCATGGCAACCAATCAGCTTCTCTCTTTCATTTCCAAACCTTAGAGAACTATGCGGTGAGTGAAAATCACTCAGTGATAGCCGACCTGTGACAATGAAACTGTCACAAGTTGGCTCAATAGATCGGGAAGTGAGAGAACACATACCGTCGCTCGCTCACTTCTCGATCATCTCCCTGTAGAGAGCCGTGGTCAGTCCTGCAGGGAAACCCCCCCCCCCCCTTCCCCGCTCCGATCCTCCAGCGCTGACTGGCGGAACGGACGGGGGAGGGGGCGGGTACAGCGGGCTCTGCCTCTAGATAGGCAGAGCCAGCTGTCACTCACGCAGCTGGGTGGATCTCTACAGTAATGTCGGGATCCGTCCCTGCTGCAGCGGTCTCAGTATACTCCGAGCTGTAGCCCGCGATATACTGAGCTTTGGGTCACGGGAGGATGCCAGTTTATGTCCTCCCTTGAGCCTTAATAGAACTATGGGGAAAACCACTCACCCCAGTTCTCTTTTCACTGAAAAAACTAGGGAGAGAAGCTGATTGGTTGCCATGGGCAACTGCTCCAGTTTTGATAAATTTCCCCCCAGTGTTTCAGCAATCTAAGGCCCCATTCACACTGAGCGATTCGCAAATCGCGCGTTTGTCGCACAATTTGCATTTTGCGCGATATCGCGCAAATGCTTGCATTGAGCAAGCTAGAGTCGCGGCAAAATCCGCTTAAAAAAGGGTCCTGCTGTAGCGACGCACGACCCGCGACGGATAGAGCCCCATTGAGATGCATTGGAGAGCGATATCGCACGGTAAATCGCTCAGTGTGAATGGGGCCTAAACGTTATGAAGAGTTTATACCTATTTTATAAAGTAGTGTCTCACAACGTTACCATATTGTATCATTTTAAACCCACAAATGGTAAGTGATGTACCCCCCGGGGGTGTATACATTTTATCTCCAAGTCCCTCCACAGTGTGCGCATTTATTGTCTCCACACCCTCCATATTTATATCACTACATAACAAGGAATTAATTTTGCTTGTAATATAACCTGAACTTAAATTCACTAAAAATATCCAGCAAGCTTCCGCACGAGAATAATGAGTATAATCTGAGCACTGGCTGCACCCTTTGAACCCGTCAGATGTACCCCCGGGGGGTACACACACCACACCATGATTACCACTGCTATGGATGACCTTTTTCCACCCCTCTAAATGAAATACTGCAGCACGTCTTCATCCTCTAAGGAGAACTCGTACACATCTTGTTAGAGATTTTTCTTTTGCTTTAGGATATGCAGCCTGCATCATGTTTGGGGTGGATTGAACCTTTTACACAGAGAACACCAAAATTAGAGAGTTTCTACTGCTAATTACTCAGTAACGAATGTGAGCAACAAAAGTGGATTCTAGGAGGTTTTATGATGTTTTACGACCCTAATCTAACATCAAGCATAACTACATCGCATTACATCATGTGAATGTTAATCTGAAAAGTGCACGAGATTCGATCTCTGCTCTTTGTTCAGCTGTGATGTGGGGAATATTATATGTATAAACTCTGGGATCCAGAGGCAGCAATACATCTTTTCTGTTCAACAGATCCCAGGAAACGCAGGCAATATGTGGATTACAGGGGTTTATACTCGCTGCCTCTTCTGCATCCAAAAATGTAACAATAAACCTCACAGCCCCAAATATATGTATTTAAAGGACAAATCCTCTTACGCAAATGCAGCATCACTGATTTCATGCTCATTGTGAATTTACTTTTTTTTGGGGGGGGTTGGGTTGGTTTGCAATTAACAATCAGTGCACGGGCCCCTGCAAAGTCTTCTTCCAGCCCCACGTCTCTATGGTGCTACGGACCTGCTGATAGGAGGCTGCAGAAAGTGCAGCAGGACTGCAGGTGGAAGAGGGAGGAGGGCGACAGCTTCCTTAACAACCAATGATGCCGACAGTGCAGGACGAAGCCTGATGTTGAGGTACTAGTTCCCCATCAGGTCCGCTCTGCTACTGATCGACAGAAGGCAGTGTGCGGGTCCTATAGCCAGCTGGCTGTTGGCTATGGAATTTGCCTGCTGTCAATCACCAGCAGAGCGGACCTGATGGGGAACTAGTCCCTTGGCATCCCCATCAGGCTCTACCCACTTAGCCACATTCAATGGTTGTGAAGAGGCTGTTGGCTATGGAATCTGTCCACTACCTGCTGTCAATCAGCAACCTGAGTGGACCTGATGGGAAACTAGTTCCTCTGCATCCCCATCAGGCTCTGTCTACTTAGCCACATCACTGGTTGCCAAGACGTTGTTGGCTGTGCAGTCGAAGGCTCCCAGAGACTCAACCCTGGCCCCATTGAGCTGCCGGCCAGGAGTTTCCCTTGCCAACAGCTGATAGTTAATGAGGCGTGGAATGCTGTATGACATCAGGATTTCAACCAGCATACCCAGCCCCTTTGTTTACATTAAGCTCCTGGCTGGGGAATCTCCAGAATGGGGCAGGAATTGCATAAATGGTTGCTAGGACTCCAGCATCCTGGTGTCCTAGCAACCAATGAATGGGAAGCGATCATATTTATGACAGCTTCCAGCACATACATGCCTCTGTGCAATGGTGTCTCTCAGTATGCCACGTCTTAATTACTGCCAGTTTGCAAATCTAAACTGTCCATAATTCTCTGATTCTGTCACAGCCATAGAGGGCTTTTTTTTAATTTGGTGCAGAACCTTCTAAAAAGGTCCAAACCGCCAGAAAAATTATGCTAAGCCTTTATTGATCTCCCCCCCCCCCCCTTTTGTGTTCTTTTTCTTTTGTTGCATCAGTATGTATTATAGGGCCGCATTAAAGGAGAACTATGAGGTGAGTGCTTTTCACTCACCTCATAGTTCTAGCCGACCTGTGACAATGACACTGTCACAGGTTGGCTCAGTAGATCGGGAGGTGAGCGAACACATACCGGCGTTCGCTCACCTCTCGATCCTGTCACAGCTCTCTGCCGTGACAGGGGAGGGGCTGGATTCCCCCCCTCCCCGCTCCAATCCGCCAGCGCTGACTGGCGGGAAGGGGAGGTATACCGAGCAGCAGCTCGCGGTATACTGAGCCTAGGGTGACGGGAGGATGGTAGTTTGTGTCCTCCCGTTACCCTAAGGAGAACTATGGGGAAAAGCCCTGACCCCATAGTTCTCCTTTAATGATAATGGTAGTGTATGAAAATGCATTACTTTTAAAACTTATTAAAAACATGCACAAAAATATATGAATCCAGCCTAAAAGGTAAACCGTTACAATGGCCAACATCAAAACATCGCACTCGCCTGAAATGCACCATTTTCCCCATACACCAGTTCCTCTCTAACCTAAACAAATTTGTTAAATGTCGGGAATGTTCGACACCAACCATTAACATCCCTAAGTAGGCCCGAAAGCCTCATTTAACCAACACGGCTTCAAAATAAGAACAACTACTGTCCAATCTTTGAACTCTTTCCAGCACAGCGGCATTCTGGTTTTCATTAAACTTGCTCCGCCGAGGTAAAAAAAAACCAAAAACCTATTAGCAAAACTGCCATTTTTTTTTTTTTTTACAGATGGCCCAAAACCAGTAAAATTCGTGTTAAATAAGAAATGCACCATTTTATGGACGAAGGGGAAGAGAAAAAAAAATGAAAGTCCCAGGCAAGCAGGAGTTCGCAGATAACGTCTCTCAGTTCTTCCCCAAGGCTACAAAATAATTGCATGCAAAGTGCCAGAAACATGCCCGGCTCCATGGTTTACAGGGGAAGCCGAGAGAAGAAAATGTCATTTTTTTTCGACTTGTGAAAACATAACTGGGGAAAATATCATAATAAAAGTATTTTTAAAAAAAATAAACTTAAAGTGACACTAAATTCAGGAGTTAAATCTTAAAATTGCATTCTACGATTAAGAAAAATGTATCTTATTTGTGTATCCCTCGGCTGTAGATCCTCCAATCATCTCTGAATTGGTGCTGACACTGTCCTTCCTTCTGGAGGGGGGCTACTTTTGTTCCCCATGGTCCCTGTGTGTGTTGTAAAGTAGTCACCGCTCCAAGCTCGCTCCCGGGATGGACTATAATCTCAACATAAATTAGTAAACTAAACCTGAGATTGTAGTCCATCCCGGGAGCGAGCTTGGAGCGGTGACTACTTTACAACACACACAGGGACCATGGAGAACAAAAGTAGCCCCCCTCCAGAAGGAAGGACAGTGTCAGCACCAATCCAGAGATGGTTGGAGGATCTACAGCCGAGTGATACACAAATAAGATGCATTGTTGTTAAAGTGACGCTTAACTAAGGAGTCAAATCTTAGGCTGGGTACACTCCTGTATGACACCTGGGAAGCGCGATCGTGTGCTAGTGCACAGAGCGGTTGCCACGCGCCCCCATTGCATTCAATGTGGCGACATCCGCATGGCGAGTGCAAAAAAAAACAAAAAAAGGGGGGGGTACAAGTACCTTTTTTTGCAACACACGCAAGATTGCCTGCGGTGGCCGACTCAGTTTTGTGCACAATTGACGCGTGGTCAGGAGTCGCCCAGGTGTTAACCTAGCCCTAAATCAGGAAACAGTTAAAAGTCCCTGTGAGCCTTAGTCGTTTTTTATTCTGCGCAATCAGGGACAGAAAGGCTTCTGAAAAATTGCCAAGAAGTAATCAGTGAGGCAGAGGGTTACCGGCAGAGATTAGGCGGAGGCGAAAGGCCAGGGAAATAGGTACCACATGTTGGAGAGGATTCAGATATGTAATTTGACTAAAGCAGAGCTGGTCACACCGCTAGCAGGCGACCCTTTACACAGCTCTCATCCACAGCATTAAAATAAAACCGATGAGCACTGTGCTGGGGGGACCGCGGGGAGAACATCGCTGCTCGCTATTAGGGACAGAAAACTGCCTCACAAACACTGAAGGGTTATTGAAAGCTTCATAACGGGGATTTCTACATTCGGCCGTGTTCAGATCGCCATTCCAGTCCACAGAAGAACATCCGGCGCCTCCATGACATAAGACAGGCTCCCACTTGGCCTTCGAGCACTCTGCCAACCGGGGTGCCCACCAGTGACAAAATGTACTGGGCCTGCGGCATCTGAGGCAATCTAAGACTTGCAGGCAACATCCAAGGTGTCATCACACTATCCATGTGAGTTTTAATGTGCAATGACACACATTGGACATATGGGGTGCACATTAATGCGGGGGAGTTTTGGGGGCGCTTCCATTAATTTCCTATGGGCCCCAAAGAAACTTCAATGCAAAAAAAACCAACAAATTTTGCTCAAGTCCGATGCAGACCTCCGGGATCGCGCAGTCCTGCACAATGCAGGCAGTAATTGCCGTGCGGCCCCATTGATTTCAAAGGGGTGACATCCGCACAGCAATCGCAGAAAAAAAAAGGTACAAGTACCTTTTTTTTTGCAATACATGCCACGCTGCTGTGTTCAGAAGCACGGGCGGAATCGCGGTGGGAAACAGTGCGATCCGCCCGGCACGACTGGGGTACCATTAGAAAATAATGGCACCCACAGCTCGATCGGTTCACACCTTGGCGACTCCTGACCGTGCGGCAATCGTGCACAATTCCCGCACGGTGAGGTGTCGCCTAGGTGTGCACAGGCCCCGACTCTTTAAACTGTACGCCATCCTGCAGGTACAGAAGAATACATGTTGTGCTAGAAATCCTGTGGGCTCTTGGCTACTTCCCGTAGTGAGCGGATATTGCGGTTTCTGCTGCAGTGTTGTCAGTGCTGCCCAGTTCACTTCTGCTGGACTATAGAACACCCCTCCTCTCTTCTCATCACCATGACGGTGAGACGTTCTTTAATGTAACAGGGGAGAGCTGAGAGAGGGCTGATAACACCGACTGGGATTTCAGTGCAGCAGAGGCAGCTAATTATAGAAGTTCCAGTCATGTGAAAAAGAAAGTACACCCTCTTTTTGAATTCTTTGGTTTTAAGTATCAGGACATATTTAAAAATCATCCTTCTTGGAATTAGGTAAAAATGACCTCAGATGAACAACACCACATGACATATTACAGTCATTATTTATTTTACAAACATAAAGCCAACATGGAGAAGTTATGTGTGAAAAAGTAAGTACACCCTTACTGCTTCTATAGGCATTAAGAGGCGAAGTAACATCCAGGCGCTGCTGATTAAATGTTCTTGATTAATTGACCATCAGCATATCTGACCAGCTCTATAAAAGCTGAGGTTTTAACAGTTTGCTGGTCTGGAGCATTCAGGTGTGTGCTAACACAATGCCAAGGAGGCAAGACATAAGCAATGATCTTGGATCAGGGAATTCAGACGGTGTACTTTCTTTCACCCAACTGTAGATGCTCACTGGATTCTTGGCAGATAAACAATCATTATTCTGTACTTGTAGCATCTTTTAATAGACAAAACATGAGGAAATGTAAATGTATTGCAAAGGTCTACTTAATATTTTGTCATCATTATTATTCTGATCTGGTGCTACTGAAACGCACAGGCGTGAAGCCGGCCTAAAGCCATTCAAGTAGATCCCATCGCACTCCTGACCGGATATAACCCAAAGATAATGGGTGGGTGATGAGGACAGCAGATGCCTCTGCAGATCAGTGTCACGTAATAGAAAAGTCACTCGCACTCCAATGCGAATTGCAGTCAATGTTCCTTATTGACAAAAGAATTTGTCACATCATATAGCTATACAACGCGTCAATTCTTTTGTCAATAAAGAACATTGACTGAAATTCTCACTGGAGTGCGAGTGACTTTTGTACTACGTGCCGGCCTAAAGCCAGCCAGACATGGCGAGAATTTCATCCGATTCTTATGAATCGGTCAAAATGCGAGCTGTGGGTGGCCATGTCTGCAACACATTGTGGGGTGAACAGTCAGCTACAGTCACTGTTCAGACAGCCGACACCAGCAGCTGCTGAATACAATAGCCAGCAATGGAGATTGTCAACAGGATGGGAAAACCAAGGGACGAATGAGAGAAATCTACCTATGTACAGCCACCTGAAAAGACCAAAGTTCCATCAACCACAGGATACACTCCCATTCATGGCACTGCTCTTTATAATAAAACTAGCCACCAATGTTTCCATTTCAACATCGTGTTGGTGTGAATTTTAGACAGGAGCCTTCCAGCATGTCTGTTGGAGTGTGGGAGGAGACCGCAGTACCTGGCGGAAACCCACACAAGCACAGCGAAAACATGCAAACTCCTTGCAGTTAGTGTCCCGACGGCGATTCAAACTGGGGACCCCCACTGCTGCAAGGCAGGTGCTAACCACTAAGCCACTGTGCAGCTTTCATTTCATAAAAAGAAGAGACAAAACTCTGTTTTCATCCTTCACATAACAGCAAAGGATCAATACTGCTGGTCTGAGTACAAAAGAACAAAAAAAAGGTGGACAGCCTCAAGGCTGAAGAAAAGAAATGGGGTGACTTGGGTGTAATTCATCTTGCATATCATCACAACACCATTTAATAAGCAGCATGCATTCAAAAATGGTATGGCTGGAACTTTGCTAAAAGTTGGAGATACATTTTAACAAATAATGGTTCAATGTTTCACTGACTGTATTGTACATCGTTCTTAATTCTACGAGAACAGCCTATAAAAAATGAAGGTAAAAATGAAGCCGGCCAATGCAGATATTCTTGCCAAGATCTGTTGTATGAGACAAATTGTCTTCGGGGAGCGGACGGCTTGAAGAAAAATAACAATCTCCTCATACACAGCTGGAAGAGATTTTAGTCAAACGCTTGTATTGGGGGCGAAAAAGGAAAATTCTCACTAAGGCCTTATTCACACCAAATGCAGAGTAGATCTGCATGAGTTTCTGCACGTGCAGTGGGTTGTGCCGCGTTTCTGATGCGTTCCAGGCCGTTTTTGGTAAACAAAAATTATTTTATTTTGTAGTTTAAAATGGGCTTTCAGTCCGTTCAAGGGCATTTGTATGCATTTGCATGGGTTCCACAGCAGGTAAAATAGGGTCTGCTGCAGTTTTTTTTGCTTGCTCTGGAACGGAACGCTGCGATGTGAACTGGAGCTAAAAATACCATTGGAATACATTGGACGCAGTTTTGCGCCGGTCTGTAACTGCTCTGCTCTTGGAACGCGCTTGGTGTGAACAAGGCCTAACGGCTCAGCGATGGAGAAATCACATCTCCCATTCAAAGTCAGGGCTGGAGGAGATCCATCAGTAAAAGGCAACAACCAGACACCGGCCGTCATATACAGAGTGCGGGTTAGAAAATGAGCGGGAGGAACAGATTTGGTTGACCATGTCAACAGATGTTGGACCATGAACGATGGGAAAGGTGGGTGAACATTGCACCTTTAGAAGCTCCAACGGTCACAAGAGTTTGTCCCTCAAATATAAGCGGCCCTCATGCTGCTTCTGGTTCACTCAAACAACCACAAGTGCCGAGTGCGGGTTAAAAAAATGAGAGGGAGGAATGGACTGGTTTACCAGGTCAACAGATATGGACCATGAATGATAGGAAATGTATGTGCACACATACATCTTTAGAAGCTCCAACATGCACCACAGTTTGTTCTCCAAATATAAGTGACCCTCATACTGCTCCCAGCAGTCTTCTGGTTCATTGAACTGACCACAAGTGCCGACTCGATGGGGGCAATTCTTTCTTGATGCACAAAAAAGTTGCACCAACAGAGGCCTAATAGATGGCTTGAATTTCAGCCAAATCCTGCTGAATTGAGCAAAATTCGAGCCTTATGTGGCACTGCAGGCACTATCCAACTCAACAAAAAAACAACTGAGCAGAGTGGGACAAAAATATTGCATTGGCAGTGAATGCATCCTATCAGATGCAGTTACTGTTCAGCTTCACCATTGTTCCAAAGCAGCCGCAGGTGTAGCAGCGTCACACACAGAATAGCCGGCAGTAGAGATTTCTCCATCCATGCTGTTAAGTGTTCTGCGGGGTAAACAAGATTAAATCAAGCCAAGTATGTTTACTTGAAATTGGAGTTGACCCTAGAATCACAATATGAACATTAACACACACACCTTGGTAAAGCACAATGTTTGATTGCTGTCTGAGCTCTGGTTATCCGCCAATCAGCATTGGAATCTACTGGCCATTTACTGGTGACACCATGCAAATCACAGTGTTGCCTGGCCCCCCTCATGCTATCCAAGTCTATAACAGCATCAGTGGAAAGAGCAAGGCTTTGCAAATCACAGGATGTATACAGCATGGGGAGGCTAAAGGTGCCACACACCTTACAATTTATCTGCAGATTTTCTGTGGTCAGATGGAAAAAGTGCAACAGATTGGCCCAGGTGGAGATTACTCCATCCACACAGTTAAGCGTAGATGGAGGAATCTGTTGCACCTTTTCCATCTGACCACAGAAAATCTGCAGATAAATTGTAAGGTGTGTGGACAGCTTTAGCAACAACATGAGTTGTGTTGCATGGTGTAGCTCGTAAACGGTGGCTAGATTTCAATGACGACTGCTAGACAACCGGGGTGCGGACAGAAGTCAAACACATGGTGCTATACATGTATCAAGGTACATGGCTGTTTAATGTTCATCGAGTAATTCTAGGGTGCATTTCCACTTTAAGTCATATGACTTAGTTCCTGTTGGGGTGAAATGCGTCAAATGAGAAGGAGCACTGTTGGGCAGAGAGCTATGTGCTGTGGCTTGCAGTGTATGCATTTGACAATAATGCTTTATAAAGCATTTGAGTGAGTAAAAAAAAAAAAAAAGAAGAGTGGAGGTGGGGCTTTCTTTATTTGGACGCTGTCCCAAGATTAAGGTTCCTGACAAAGCAACATGTTAGCACTGCCAGTTTCCTCCTTTGGCCCTGTGATCTTGCCCCGTGCCATAGCTAATCTCTCCAGATTACCCAGCTATAGATTTATATCCTTTCTACTAAAAATATTTCCTGTATTTGGCGAGAATTGGATTTGTGGACATCTGACTTCCGCACTATACAGGTTCGCTGGACACCCATTCCAAAACCATGGGCAATAATATGGAGTTGAGCCCCTCTCCCCCTTCTTCCACTGCGGCCATAACAATCCTGGCTTTTCTAGGAAGGCTTTGCATAAGATTTTGGC
This sequence comes from Nanorana parkeri, assembly GCF_000935625.1. Classification (NCBI taxonomy): domain Eukaryota; kingdom Metazoa; phylum Chordata; class Amphibia; order Anura; family Dicroglossidae; genus Nanorana; species Nanorana parkeri. The sequence goes on along the minus strand of NW_017306399.1, from coordinate 2,081,542 downwards.
GTGCGTCTGTAGGACTTTGTCGCTATGAGCAAAGCATATTTTTTTGGGACTGCTCATTTGCTCTGGGCCACCAAATGCCCAATTCAACAGACCCATGTACAGAAATGCCACACCCAGAGATCTCATTATAGTATGACTAACCAACACTGATGCCCAGACACACATTTATGACACGTTCATATCAGATCGCAAGATCAAACCAGATAAATAACTGCGACAATGCTCCCTCTGTTTCATTTTTCCAGCAGGGCAAAGTTCCAAGGAGAGTAGGCGACTCTTATCAGATACAAAGGAACATTGTTAGCACAACAGTACGCAATCACAATAATGATGATCAGATACGAAGCTTAAATAGGCCTGACGCCTACACACAACACCACAAGGGAAAATTTTACGAGAGAGAGAGAGAGAGAGAGAGAGAGATCGTTATGGGCTACCCAAGCCTATATTGGTTTTACTACCAATGGTCTTATGGTGTGTACCTGTGTGCCAATTTTTATTGAAATCTTTACTTGTTATGAATGGTAACTCAAGGTGCCCTCACTCCACATCTGATCGTTGTATGGCTCTCCTGCAAGCCCAAAAGTCAAGCTGTCCTATGTGCCTTGCCTTAAGGTGGCCATACACTATGCAAATTTTGGCTGGTTCTTGAGGAACCGGCTGAAATTCACAGAGTGAGTGCCGCTGGCACCCTTTAGGCCGGCATCTCTCGATCAGCTGATCAAAGGAACCAGTTGGAAAATCTTCGAATGAACACAGGCGGCAGCCAATGAGCTGTTGACTCTGTTCAGGTATTCCGACAGTGGTCGCTGTCCGAATACAATGAAGACAGCGTGAGATTCCTCGCTCATAAGTGTCGATGGAGGAAACCAAGAATATTTTCTTAATATTCTTAAATAAGAATATTCTTTGTTCAGCCCACAGGTTGAAGAAAATATTACAGTGCATGTCCACCTTTACATACTCTAGGTCCACGACCATGACAGGAATTTCCACCGATCAACAATAAGTAACAGGGCCTAGCGTCAGAGCCAGTGTCCAGGAAACCGGTTGGTACTTTCACCCTGGATTCTGAGAGTCAAGCAATGCTATATGGGGGTTGTATACAAGTGCCTAGTGTTCCTGTAACATGTCCACAATCTCTGACCATCTCCTGCAGCTTGTCCACAATCTCTGCCCATCTCCTGCAGCTTGTCCACAGCAGCTGGCCATCTGCTGTAGCATGTCCACAGTCTCTGCCCATCTCCTGCAGCTTGTCCACAGTCTCTAACCATGTCCTGCAGAATGTCCACAGTCTCGGACCATATTTTGTAGCATGTCCTAGTCTAGGAATCTCCTGTAGCATATCCACAGTCTTGGACTATGGTCACTTTTCTGTAGCATTACATACAGTAAATATGTGCAGAACTGCCCTTGGAGAACCATGTACCTATTATGTGGGCCACCACAGCACTAGAGGTGGAAAAGTACCAGTCTGCAACTGTCAGGAAAATATGGAGCAACAAAAATTGTAAAATTTAGATCACGATTACTTTTAGGAAAATATTGACCTTCTGCAAATGCACTACAGCTCATCTTTAAAACACGTATTTTTGACCATTTCTTCCTATGTATGGGCACATTTAGTAATCCTAACAGCCCCTAGACAATGCCAAGCCTTGTCAACAGTGCTGACCATGTCTATTGCTAAAAACCCAACAGTAGCTGCCTGACATCTGGCCGGGAGAACTACAGCTTGCTCTGGCTTTTCTGTTATCAATTTGGGACAGGCTTTTCCAATGGCACACATGTTTTAATATCCACCACAATTTCATGTTCTTTTTTTCTGCTTTTATAGAAAATCTGGTTTCCACTTGTACAAAAGGCCTAATTCACCCAGCTCCAATTAGGCCGTCTTCTCTTTTCCAAGCGACGAGGGTCTTTGTAAAACGTTGATTGGGAATATGAAAATATAATTAAAAGATTGTGGCCGCAGGCCTACACATTCCTGACTGTTTACAAGTTTTCATATTCAAGTTTATTAAAACACACATACAGAAAAAGAAAAAAGACAAAAAAACACACACTTTCCATACAACACAGAACAACATTGAGGTTTTTTCCCCTGTGCAAAGTATATTGGTTCAGTTTACAATTATGAAAGCCTAATTCCAGGTTTATAAAATCAGGGGAGGCAGCCATATTGGAGCCGGAGTTTATTGAAGGCTCGACCAGATTTTATGAGCACCAAAATATGAACTGGCCCCTCAACTGCTTGGCAGTCATTGGCTGAAAGGCCAACGTTTTCTAAGCTTACAGAGGAACTACCGTGTAAAGAAAACATTTCCAATGGTTTTCCTAAACACCGTCATGATCAAATCTGTCTAAAAATAACTTTGGAGAAACTTGGAATCGTTAAATATTTCCCTTTAAAAACTCTCTCGCTATCTTAGTTAGAATCTAGCCCATTGAAGCAAAAAGGAGAGGTTTACAATCCTGCTGTGCACGTTAGATTTTTAATTAAAAAACGGTGTAAGCGAGATCCCCGATGTGGCAAGGATCACAGGAGATAATTATTATACAACTGATACTTCTATTATTTGATTAACACAAATCACAGAACAGCGGAATATAAATTATCTGTCTCTAGAACAAAAGACACAGGCGAGGAGACTTGCATATGGTTGTGCCGCTCGGTGCATGCTGGGCCAACTAACTATTCCCACCTTCCCATTAACATATCCGGAGAGTTCAAAAGAGGTTTATGCAAATGTTTCCAACCCAGCAGAATACCCTGCAATTATGGCTTCCCCCGATTGGATGTTTCGTGATCCATCCATAAATTGTGCTTCAGGAAACCACTTTCAGAAGTCCTTGAAATGAACCCATATGCATGGCAGCCATGGACAATCATTTGTAGATCATAAGCAGGACCCGCCGTACCATCTTCTCATGATTGGTATTGTAACTGCAATGTCGTCCTTAACCAGTTGACATCCGCGGTGTTAAACCCCCTTCCCATCCAGGCCATTTTTCAGTATTCAGCGCTGCGGTACTTTGACTGACATTTATTCCGTCATGCAGCGCTGTACTGAAATTAATTTTATACCCTTTTTTGGGGACAGATAGAGCTTTCTTTTGGTGGTATTTATTCACCACTGGGGGGTTTTTATTTTTTTTACTATATTAAGGAAAAAAATCACCGAAATTTTTAAAAAAAAACAGTTTCCCCTATATTAAATGATAAAACATTACCCAATTTTTTGGTAAAATATAAAAGACGGGGTCATGTCGGGTAAAAAGACACCAAACATGTCAAGCCTTAAAATTGCGTGCGCACGCAAAACCTCAAAAAACGATAATACCAAAATTGGCCATAGGCGACGCTTTAAAAGCTGT
>NW_017306399.1:2076571-2076883 GCF_000935625.1 Nanorana parkeri | reverse complement strand
TAATTTTTTTGCACTTATTGTTATTGCTATTATATAGGGGGATAACAATCTCCCTATATAATAGCAAAGGCACACTGACAGGTCCTCTTTATGGAGACATTAGGTGTCTCTAGGACCCCTAAAGTCACCTGTGGACCCCAAAAGAAGCTGATTAAGCAGAGATCTGCTTCATCAGCTTCTTCTCTCTGGCTATAGCAGCCAGATGACTGACAGGTGAATGCGGAAGTGATGTAATACACATCACTTCTGCATTCACAGACCGGACGGAGATCAGCAAGGAGCTGATCTCCCGTCCTCCTCCTTCCGACGCCC
>NW_017306399.1:2071659-2076478 GCF_000935625.1 Nanorana parkeri | reverse complement strand
CGGGTGACGCAAACGAGCACATATAGGTGATCGGCGGGCTATGGACCCGCTGATCGCCTATATGTGAAGCACCCGGTACCGGGTGTTCGCATTGGACGGGTCTTTTCTGCCCGTGCGTGCCCGCTAGGGGGCGCGCGCGAGCAGAAAAAAATGCCGTCTGGCGACGGCAACCCGCCAATGCAGCAGTGCCGTCCGTCCGTTTTTCTACTACGGGCGGACGGCAAGAGGTTAAATTGTTAAAGGAGATCTATGGGGATAGGGCTTTTCCCCATAGTTCTCCTTAGGGTAACGGGAGGATACAAACTAGCTACAGCTTGCTGTATAATGAGACGCCGCAGCTGAAGCAAATCGACAATTATGTCTGGATCCGCCTCGCTGCGTGAGTGACAGCTGGCTCTGCCTATCTACAGGCAGAGCCAGCTGTACCCGCCCCCTCCCCTGCCCGTTCCGCCAGTCAGCGCTGGAGGATCGGAGCGGGGAGGGGGAAAACCAGCCCCTCCCCTGTCATGGCAGAGAGCAGTGACAGGATCGAGAAGTGAACGCTGGTATGTGTTCGCTCACCTCCCGATCTACTGAGCCGACCTGTGACAGTCTCATTGTCACAGGTCGGCTAGAACTATGAGGTGAGTGAAAAGCACTCACCGCATAGTTCTCCTTTAAGCGATGCGCAAACTGTTGGTGCTATACAAGGCGACAGATGGACTAGATCGGACTGCCCGTGTGAAGGGGGCCTAAATCCTATATAGTAAAATCAATAATTCTGTGTACAGATCACAAGTACAAACCAGAAGAGGGCTGCTGGTCACTCAAGAGGAACAAAAATGGCCCCGAGCAATCTACCTTTCCATTAGAGGGTGGGAGGCCCACTGAGACCAGGACACCTAATTACCTAGTTACAGAGTCTTTTCAACTGAACTTTACTGACCACCATAAATACATCTCCAGCTCATCAACCGTCCTATAACTGTTTCACAACTGGAAACAAACAGACCAATTCCCTGAGGTTTGCTGTAAAATGGTGTTTGTTTCAGTCCAATTGAACAAAGATTTGAATTGAGCTTACCAACACGTTACAACCTGATTGCACAATCTAAAGATCTACCAACAATTTGCGAGCAGTATCAGTATCATGTGTGACTGTGCCGGAAGTGCTCCTGCCGCTGCTGTGGAGCTTTTGCGCGGCTCTTCTGATAAATCTGTAATGGATACATTGGATCATGTTGAAACTTGTGGGGGAAAAAGTGTCCTACTCCTCTGTCCTTTCATCACCTACATACATAAAGAGAATACAAAGTGACTAATAAACGTGTCTCCATTCATAAAACAGATTCCCGTGTGTACTCTACAGTGGACCTCCCCAACGGTGACCACGCAAAACAACGTAGCACATGTGCGTGCGCCAAGGCCACCGATCCGATTGCCCGCAAGCCAACAACAACATTTGTTACGTTATTTGCTAATTCTGTTTTTTCCAGGTAAAGAAACGAAAAACACACAAAAATGAAAGCGGCTTCCAACAGACTTCACAAAGAAGGTATCTGCCTAGGAGCAGGCTGCCTGGGAGTGAAGTGGGGGGGATGATTTTAAGTTTAGTCCCAACAAAAGGATTTGGCTACAAGAGGTTTCAATTAAACTGTTCCGAGAGGCATGAAGACCGGGAGACAAAGCCTGTAACTGATTAACAGGCCGCCCCCTTCCCCCAGCGCAGCCTGCCTGTGTGCTGAAAGAATACCCCATCCACAGCAATCCACCATCAGCCCCACTGCTCTGCAACCAAACTTATGTATCCTGCAGTATACATACATACATACATACATACATACATACATACATACATACATACATACATACATACATACATACATACATACATACATACATACATACATACATACACACGGACCCATGGAACAAAACATTTAAAATATACAGGTGTCATACCACCAGTCATACTTCCTGGTTATTCCAGGCTTTGTATGGCCAAAGTACAGGGCCAGTATAAGGGCCCTGTCACACCATCAAGAGTGCGTTCCAGTGCATTCGACTACTGGAACGCAACCCGGCCGGCTCACTTGTTTTGGGGCGAAAGGGGGCTTGGCGGTGCATTTAACTCAATGGCACCGCAGCCATGCCCCCCCCACCCGCGTGGCACATTAGTGCCTGCGTTCTGGTCCAGTGCAATCTGCAAAAAAAATGCTACATGCACTATGTTGCAGCACTCTCAGTAGTCCTCTCAAGAGCTCTAAGCCCTGAGCAGTGGGCCAACTCTTGGGAGGAGTTATGCAAATATCAAAATGCCTTGATGGGTGGGTGGGTGGGTGGCTGGGTGTCAGCCGGGAGTGGGTGTTCCCAGGCAGGCTGCATTTGCATACAGACAGCTCTGGGTAACTCGCACATGTGTTGCAGAGCCTTCATGATTAAAGGAACTGAAATCAAATGAAAAGGGCAGCCAGGGACAGTCAGGCTGCGGAGGAAACCACTAGATGAAGCAGAGCGTCCATCAACCGTAGCTCATCAACCATAGCTCTATCTGACTTGCTGCAGCTTCGAATGCACATTAAAATGAGAAGCTTGAAGTGTGCAGTGAGATCAGAAGAAGCCATTTCAGTCCAGTAGAAGAGCCGGCACAACTGTGCAAGACTGAAGGTGAGGAGTTACCTGATGCACGACCACAAGCTAACCCCAAACACCAACTGATGCCACATCCTCAGCTGGCCATACACTGTATAAATTCCAGCCAAGTCAGCAGTGTGCCCCCCCCCCCTCACCCCCATCTCAGAAGATGATTATTTCCGAATCACATTTCCCACACAGCAGCTCACAGTATAACCCGAAATAACCTTTTACAACCAACTTTATTAACAGTCGCCAGCAACGCCAACCTTTGCCCTGGAAATGGTCTGCTGAATGCAAGGCCAGACTGACACTCTGTGTGTGAAGTAGACAAAGTTCACAGGAGTGCAGGGAGGACTGCAGAGAGATAAAAACACAGGAGCGCAGTAAAAAGTTTGTAAAAGTGTTCGGAGAATTCAAAAAGTAATAAATCAAAACAGATTAGAAGCGGCTCTTCGTGAAGGGATCTATAGCAAAATAAACACCAAAATCCTTGAGGGGGCCTACACTCTCCGAGCATTTAAAGAGAACATGTCAACAAATTAGGAAGATCTCTGGATTAAGCCAAAACATGTTTTTGTTTAAATCCTGACAGCTACAATAATTAGTCTCTGGTGTACGCAGCACGATTTGTAAAGGAGGTATGTGTATTTCGGCATCCTCAGCACCGCATCTGAAAATATTTTCTATTGTTGCAGTTGGTGACATGCTGGCTATACAGACAGCGCCATCTAGTGGCTGAAAGAGCAGCACGGGGTCATGTATGTTCGAAGGGTGGCAAGGGAAGCAAGAGTTTATATATGTACTCAGGCCTGCTAGCAATGAAGTACAGAGGTGGAAGAACAGCACATCTAAGGGCCAAGATTCATATATGTACAGAGGCCTGCTGGCAATGAAGTGCAGCGGTGGAAGAACAGCCACATGCAAGGGCCAGGATTTATATATGTACTTGGGCTTCCCAGCAATGAAGTGCAGAGGTGGAAGAACAGAGACATGTGCCCTGAATGTATTGTACACTTCCAATAAAGTTTAAAAAAAAATGATTGTGATACAACAGTGCCGCGCATCCCCCTTCCTCAGTGGCCCTCAATGCCTGGCATGAACAGGTCCTAAATGCTGCAAGGGTTAACAAAGTTCTTCTATAAGGCAGACTATTGAAAACAAATGGATGTGCGTTGTGTTGGCAGCCCATCAGCAAGGCGCAAGTGGTTGCCATGTGGAATGAATGGCACGGCATTGCACTGATGCATATAATGTGTATTATTGCAAGAATATATATATATATAAGTGCAAGGGCCCATTCACACCATGTTGCACTGATATGCGTTAAGCCGTGCATCAACGTATGCTGTGTTAAGGCAGCCCATCCAAAATGAATGGACCACCAACGCACTACAATACAGCAAAAACAGTGCCTGCCCCATTCCTGGCAATGCACATCCGTTAACAGGGTATGTTGGGGTGCCATTCCGAATGAGTGGAACCACACAGCACCAAAGCCTTTAACATGTGATGGCATCAATGGGCCCTAATGCATCATAAACCAGACTTCCGGGGTCATTTATATTAACAACTCTGCTTTAAAAAAAAAACACCAGGAGCCATCCTGTGTCCGTCCCAACTATTATCTCATCATATCCGAAACATAAAGCCCAATAAGAAATCCTCCAACTGTATCACTGCAACCAAGCTTTGTGTTCTCAACCAAAACCTATTCAGCTATAACCAGGGGAAGAGGCAGAGGAGGAGGTAGGGGGACCGCTCATGGCTCCGAATCTTTCACATGCATATGTCCATTAAAGACATGATGCACAATTCAAAAACTTAAATGGCGCGGGATCCATCTATTTCTTTAAACATCCCCAAAATGCTTACAGAAGCTAAAATGAATTTTGTCCCATCGAAAAAGAGCCAAATTGCACGTTACCGACAGCGCAAAACGCTTATTAATCCTTTTTTCAGACCGACGTTTCGAGACATTCCACCATCTATCAGTTACAACAAATCCATAGTGTCTGGTTGATGCTCCCATGTTCACAATCGCTTGTTAAACACAAACAAGCGTAAAGTCAGATTTAATCAGGGAATGCCAGAAGGCATTTGGAGGCCCGGGGAGAGCGAGGCCAGCCCGCGCAGAGCCCAAAGGAGAACTGGCATGTTGGTTTAATTTCTGTACACACAGTTCAGACCACCTGCATTCCCACAG
>NW_017306399.1:2067007-2071503 GCF_000935625.1 Nanorana parkeri | reverse complement strand
ACATACATACATACATACACACACACACATATACACACACAACCTGGAATTAAGGGCTTGTTCATACGATTTTCCGGTCCTGATCTGGTGCGGATCTGCAGACGCGGTGCTCTGCATGAAGCGCGTGTTTGACGCGTTTTTTAGTCGTTTTTACTGTGATCCGGACGATGACAGGTTTTTTTTTTAAGCCGTGGGGCTGCCAGTATGCAGATTCTTCCGCCCTCTCGTAACAACCACTTCCCTTTGTGTATGCAAAGCTGGTGATCAGACATGTATCACGTGTTCGAAGGCATGTTGTTGGTGCTGGCTGCAGCAATCTGCAGAGAATGAGCTCGCAGGAGGGTCGTATAGCATTGGTGCACGCTCCATCAATCCGACAAATCTTTCTCTGTCCAGGACCATGTTGTTCATGCCTACTGGTTTTCCCCTACTGCTCCACCACAACCAGGAAGTCCAACGATGATGACATCATGAAAAGTGTAGCAGCCCCAGTGGCTGCTTTTTAGTCTCCATGGGACTATGAGGACGTACCAATGAGAATCCTACCGCACTCCTGACCGATATACCCAATGAAGATGGGTGCTGAAGTGGCTTTTGGATGGCACCACTCAAATCAATGAAGAGGCACACCGGAGAAATGTATCCAAAAAAAGGTCTTGCGGTATACACTAGGGATGCACAGATACTGGTTTTTCGGTATCAAGTACCGATACCGAGTACTGGTGCCTTGTGCCTCGGTTATCAGGAAGTTGGGCAGCGGATCATGACCCGTCAGCCGACTTCCTGATTGCCTGTGAAGCCGGTGTTCTAGCGAAAGAACACCGGCTTCAGAGACTGTCTGGCTTCCTGACCAATCAGAATGCTGACATGCGAGTCATGACGTGCCGCCCGTCTTCCTGATTGGCTAGGAAGCCAGCTTCACTTGTTGGTAGACAGCCTGGCTTCCTAACCAATCAGGAAGCCGGGGCAGCACGTCATGACCCACCTCCCGGCTTCCTGATTTGCTAGGAAGCCGGCTTCACTTGTTCCTAGGCAGACTGGCTTCCTGACTAAACAGGAAGCCAGGAGGCGGGTCATTACGTGCCACCTGGCTGCCTGATTGGTTAGGAAGCCAGTCTGCCTAGGAACAAGTGAAGCCGGCTTCCTGATTGGAAAAAAAGGTAGCCGGATCCATGCTCCCTCTGACCAGAAGTTCTGGTATCGGAAGTATTGGAGCATTTTGGCGAGTACCAGTACTTGACCAAATATTCGGTATCGGTACCCCAAGTACATATATTAAGTATTGCCATCTACACATGCACGCTTATGGGCACTGGTAGATTTTTGTACGAACGTTCATATGAACAATCTGGTCAGATCATTTGATAACACCAGAGACTTTACAAATGTGGGTTGAAATTTCATTTAATTTTAACATTCGACTTTGGAACAAATGGAGTTTCCCAGAACAAAAACCACAAATCACGGTTCCAATTTCATGCACACAAGAAAAAAAAAAAAACTTACATCCCGCTCCATTGATTTTCTAATAGTTAATAGGGGTCAAATCGATGATCGTGTTCCACCGCAGTGAGGACAAAAAAAAAAAAAGTAAAGGGAACATTTCAAAAGCTAAACTGTTTGGGAACAAAATTCTATTCTACTGGTGTACTTTGGTGTTCTCTAAGCATTGAAAAACGGACAACTGCAAATGTAAACGCGCACCAACCCCACGAAAACCGCTCACCAGCTCAGTCGCCTAGGCGTGAACCTAGCCTTAAAATCGACCAGACAGGGCAAAAACTTTCTGCCACCTCTAATTACATGAAAAGGCCACAATGCTCCTGGAATCACGAGACCATGTGATCACGACTGCCGAGGCATGTTGTCACAAGAGGGAGTCTGGAAGAGTTATTTCTTTTCATGGCAAGCAACAGGTACTCAAAAGGATGTCCCTTGGGAGTGCCAACGTGTCCTAAAGAATCATGGGAGGAATGTTATTGATGGTCCACTTTAAACCCCATGTGTATAACACCTCAGGAACACAAGCAGAGTTCTCCCCATTTGCAGCTGACGTGTAAAAGCCTTTATATTATTTTATATGCTAGTCCCATTCATTCTGCCAAGAACAAAACAGCGGCCTCTCTCTGGCAAACCGGTCACAGGCAATTTACAAACGTTTGATCTCTGTTTGCTATGCTGCAGAGATATGTACACACTCCAAGAAGTAAACATTTGCTGACATTTTTTTCCCTTCACAGCGATAATAAGAATACGGGCTGATTAAATCCTCACAAATTAGGAGCTTGGAGGAGAAGGGAAAAAAAATGTTTTGCAAAAATCTCCGGATGAAAAACCTTGAACTTTTGTGTCTCCGGCTCTTCGAGGCAGAAATACCTCTCGGATATCGCGTTACAAGGTAAATACGCCTTCATTAGATGGTTTTAAATTCCCCCCTGTCCTTGGCATGTTTTATCTAGGATCATACAATACACAGAGCACGGTGGGTTTTGTCCATTTTTCACGTGTAGGAAAAGGGAAAAAAAAAAAAAGAAATTGGGAATAGGAAAAAAAATGCTCGCTGTGCCAGGCAACCCAATTAGTTTTCAGCTATCAAAAGACGAAGCGAAGCTTTCATCTTCGGCTGAGACTGGATACAAGTGGGCAAGTGTCATGGAAACCCAACTGCAGGACGACTTCCTCTTACATTAGTTGAGAGCACAAAAAAAAAAAAAAACTAGTTTTATCAGACAACTTGCAATGTCTTTGGCATTGTGTTCTCTGGGTATGATAGAAGCTAAAATTAATTTGTTTGATCCTATAAATTGCAAACACCTGACTTAAGGGGGTGGGGGTTAGGGCAATGAGGAGAGAGGTTGGGCAGAGGAAGGCAATGAGGAGAGAGGTTGGACAGAGGAAGGCAATGAGGAGAGAGGTTGGACAGAGGAAGGCAATGAGGAGAGAGGTTGGACAGAGGAAGACAGAGGAGGGGGGGTATGTGACTAAATCTACCCCTCATCCATTCACATTACACCTTGAATTCTATACAAGGCTTATGAATGGGCAAGGTGGGGTTGGATTTTTTTGGTTTTATTTTTTTATTTGGCCAGCCTCCGTCCCCACCGCCATTCACGCCTAGGCAAGAATGACATGTCCTGCTCCCAAAGCCTCCAGGGATATGCACATTACATGTCTGAGGAGGCTGTAGGAGCAGGGAATCTCAGCGGCCAGGGAAGCCAACTGCAAAACCCAGAAGAGACAGCGGACAACGTCACAGAAGATGGCAGCACAGGATCCAGGGTGTGGCAGCCAATCAGTGGACCACAGCAGAACAACGCTGGATTAATTGGGCAGGCGAGTATGTTTTCTGGTGAGAGCCCAGCATAACAGGTAAGAGTGGATAGGGGATAAAAGTAGGGTGGGATGTTTCTCTTCAAACATAATGTTGCGAAAACTCTAGGCTCATTCATCCTCATCACAATCCAAGGTGATCGTAGAATTCCGTTGGTGTGAAGAAGCTGCCAGACCAACATTCAGATCCTCCATAGTTACACCATACTATTGATGATGATGATGAGATGGAGATGATGAGATGGAGATGATGGGATGATGGATGATGGATGATGAATGATGAATGATGGATGATGGATGATGGATGATGGATGATGGATGATGGATGATAAAAAATTATGAAATCTCCGGGATTCCAGGGACATTAACCTACTTTGAGTCACATCTTCCTGAACTACTGTATGTTTCTTAAACCAAAGGTGGCCAGATGAGTATACAGTAGTTCAGGAATTAGACATCAAACCTAGGTGGCAACAGATGACTTTTAGGAGCCGGTGGACATGAGTTCCTTCAGACAACAATAACTGTGGTGCTTTATTGGCGCCCTGGTGACCTGGCTCCTGGGATCTGTCCAGCTCGGCACATACTTGACAGCACATGATTGACAGCCAAAATGTTTCTACTTCCCATCAGTTTAGTAGACTGTCACCAGGAAACTGGCAGCTGATGTCCATGGCTCAAAATTAACTATACGAGCTGCATTTGAAGCGATACTGGCTCGGCTGGAAAAAAAAAAAGGGCCACCACCGACAGCTGCCGCGCTACCGATATGGCAAAGATTACTAACCTTTGTAGTAGCCGGAGGCAAGACATGCTGCTGTCAATTTAGGAAACAAGTTATAGAAAATATGAATGAGGAGACTGGAAATACTGCCAGCTAGAGAGCTAGATGTCCGAAAAGACAAACAACTATTGTATTTTAACAGAGTACCCACATTTCAAACAAATCTGGCCATTCCGCATTCCTCGTGTATTGGTGAGCACAGTGAGTACAGAGGCCGAACATTGTGTGTCAGTCTCATACAGACTACAAGGTGCAGAATGCATATTAATCTAAATGCAATTGCTAAAATCTTATATCAGCTGTAACATGTTAAAGCAGAATTGATCTCAAGTTGAAATTTAATTGAATTGCTGGCAGGCAGGTTTATATTGCAGGAGAGACT
>NW_017306399.1:2056268-2066873 GCF_000935625.1 Nanorana parkeri | reverse complement strand
CCCCCCCCCCCCCAAAAAAGATCCTCATCTGCCTGCCAGCAATGTTTTGTGAATGTACACTGAGCCGCAAATGTGCACCTCAGTGTACAGCCCCGGGATGAATTAACTCCTATATGCATGCGCATTGAGCTACCTCAACCGCGGGCCAGCCAATCAAGACGGCCAAAGATGGCAAACCCTGAAGACCAGGCAAATAAGTCAGCAGAGAGAAACATTGTGGCTTCTACCAGTATAGCGCTCCAGCTGCAATAGTATATCCCTCAGCGTGCTCACGTCCTATACTACGTGTATTGATGACTCATGGGACCTTACACCATTGCAGCAGAGGAAGAAAGACTCGCCTAATTCTGGAAGGAGTTTAAAGTAGTTCCAACTATATTTACTGCCTGTTTCTACTACTGATCAAGATGAACATTTGGATCGCTTTGATTTGTCCACCCCTGCCAAAAAAATAAATAAATTTCGGCTCACATGTGGCAAGTTGCATCTTCCTCCAATAGCGTTCCATCGGAAGCCTCACTAAAGGGCCAACTGGACTGGCTGAAAGACCTATAAAAAGTCAGCCCACCAATGACACCTCCTCTTGAACACCTTTCCAATTACTGGCTGCAAAGTTACCATCACTTACATGACTCTTGCCGCTACCCGGCCGATGTGCATCAAGCATCAGATAAGTCCTTTTCTGAATAAGGATCAGCAGGGCGACAGTCCCGTTAATTAAATCCAGCTTTTTTATGCACGCAAGATAAGCAGGACATTGGGAACTGGCATACCCGAAGTGACAAAAGAATCTTGCAGCTGAGTATGAGGAGACGGAACAGATGTCTACACTTGATATTATGAGAGGTGCTGGACAGTATTTTACAATGATAGCTTATCTAATCTATAAAAGTGTGTCCGGCCCCTTCTTCGGGACGCAGAAGCGATCTGGCGACAGGTAAGTCGCCAGGATCGCTTCTGTTGTAAAGCCGACAGTCGGCTCTACAAGTTTAAACAGAGTCCCGGCGGCAAAAGTTGCCGGGAGTCTGTTTAAACAGCCCCGATGCTGGCGACGTACACTGTACGTCGTCAGTCACGAAGGGGTTAAAGTGAACATGGATACTGGAGGGCTGTCAGACATGAGGGCACCATCCAACCGCCCTCAAGCACCTGCCCCAGCCAGTGCTTGAACAAGTTTATGATAAAGAGATCCTTCCTTTCAACAGCAATCTTCCCATGAGATTATATGAGCATTGAACCTATTTTTTGCATGTGTTTGACCTGTAAAGCCTCCCTTGTGCAGACATCCAAAATCTCTGACTGGGTACCGCCATCTTGGATGTGATGTCAGCAGCCCCAGACCGGTCAAATCAAGTGACACACTATGGCAGGGGTAGCCAACTTCATCCCTACGGCTGTGGTCAAACTACATAAGCCATTAGGCACTGACAGCCACAGGCATGACCTTCAGAGGCAGATGCATGATGGGATTTGCAACTACACCACAGATGGAGGGCCAAAGTTTGGCTTCCCCTGCTGTATGGTATTCCCTTTCCCCCCTCCCTTGGCAGCTATATAAGACTATGTAAGAAGGGGAGCTGGGCCAACATGGAGAGAGGCACTTTAAGAGGAGAGTACCTCTTGATCTGGCCAAAAAATCTTGTAAGTTTATGACTTCTTGTATTCTCTGCCTGTGTTATGTCATGAAGTTTAACCAGACCTTCCAGTTCTTCCCTTGGACTACAAAATACTCCTCCCCAATCTTGTGTAGATGGGGAGGAATTCTGCAGCTCAACAAAAACAACTGGTCAGGGCTGACACCATTTCATTTCAGCCCAGGAAAGGAGCTCAAAGTATCACCCTTACTGTCCTCCCTGCTCCTTCCAAAACCTTCTGCTTTCCAGCTCCCTTGTCCACTCCCCCCATGCTCACCTTCAGGACTTCTCTAGTGGCTCTCCCATACTTTGGAACTCCCTACCCCAACCTGTCCGGCTATCTCCTACTCTTCAGGGAAGCCTATCCCTCCTCAACCTAACCACTGAGCTATTACTTTGTCAAACAATTCATCCCCACACAGTCAGCTACCACCTCTTGTATCACTTGACCCGAGAGATTGTAAGCTCCAATGGGCAAGGCCCTCCTTACCTCATTTCTTGACTTGTAACGTTTTCCTTATACTGTAAAGCTCTGTGCAAACTGTTGGCGCTCTATAATAATTTACAAAATGTCGATAATTCAGTGATTCCCTAACATTAACAACAACAAATGCCCCAAATCTCTAAATGCAAAATGTGGGGCATTTTATTTTGATTTCCCCAAGCGCTGCGCTAAACCTCACAATGTGCACGGACGCATTGCCTTAAACAGCGCTGTGTCCAGCCTTTTAAAGCGGCGTTGTTTTCTGTGCATGAGGCCTTGTATTAGAATCCTTTCACGCATATAAGAGAAACAGAAACAAGATCAGCACATATCATAAAAAGAAAAAAAAAAAAAAAAAAAAACAACTTTGCTATACTGTATATGTATTATTTAGGATCAAAAAGGAAAAACTCCCTTTGCCCAAACAAAAAAACGAAGGGGGTGGGGGGGGTTTTGGAAGAAAAAAAAATGGAAGCTCTATTGTCCGCTGGTTGTTGCATTTTCCAGAGCTGTACCAACCTGCTTGCTTATGCAAAGCCCCAGCTGGTGGTGCGGAGAGTGAAAAGTGTTAACAAATGTGGAACTTTTGTATGTCCGCCAATAACAATGTGTGCATTCCAGAGTAGCCCCTCTCTGACCCCCCCATTCTGCACTGCCCCCCCCCCCTCCTTTATTCTCCATCCTGGCTTAAAGCTATAAGATCTCTCCCCTCGCACACGGCCTGGGGAAGCCAAAGACCAATGAGAGCTGCAGGAACGCACAAAGCTCGACGACAATGCATTCTTTAGGCCAGACAGGCTGCCTATTAAACGCACCCCTCCACGAATTCCATCGAACAAACCCTAGGCCTCAGTGTGGTCGAGGCCGAACCCTGATTGCGGCGGCGGCTTTTTGTAAGACGCGCACTTGCAATCACAGTACAAAGCCAAAAATCTGTCTCGAGTTCTGTAATAATCTGCAAAAGTGACGGCGAGAGCTAGAGAGGGCCCCTTTTCTCCGTCAGAAAATCAGGTATAATTAGGAACGGTGGAACATCTGGATGACATTTGTCTCAGGCGAAAAGGAGAAAGTGCGCTTGCCTGGTTTTAACTCTTTATGTGCCGCAAGACGGCGAAAATAAAAAAAATGAGAGGTGGGATTGTTCTCGTCCCGTTTCACCCCAGTTGCCGATAAAACATGAAGCGTCGCTCAGGTGCATCCTGGGAATTCAGTTTTTGTTTCTCTAAACTTCTGACTCTTTATGGGCCAACATTACCAAAGGGAAAAAAAGTTTAATTGTCAGAGTCTTGCTCATTTTTGTACCCAAGAAGAAAACATGAGTGCCTTTGT
Source organism: Nanorana parkeri (assembly GCF_000935625.1). Taxonomy (NCBI): domain Eukaryota; kingdom Metazoa; phylum Chordata; class Amphibia; order Anura; family Dicroglossidae; genus Nanorana; species Nanorana parkeri. Next base: position 2,063,426 of record NW_017306399.1, on the reverse strand, counting down.
GTAGGTATGTATGTATGTATGTATGTATGTATGTATGTATGTATGTATGTATGCGCACGCACCCACGCACGCACGCACGCACGCACACACACACACACACACACACACACACGTGCATTATTCAAATCTCAGAATGTTTAATGTGATTAAAAAAGTAATTGCCAATCTTTTTAAATGTTCAGCCTCCTTTAAATGAATGTCTAATGATGATTCCATGAAGGTCCGTGTTCAGACACTTCCTGTTATAGGGTGCCAATGCTCTGTCCCTGTCTATCAATAACTTTTCCTACGAAGTCACAGCGCAGGAAAGCTATTGGCTCACCAATGGTGGCAACTGCAGAAGATGCCCCATGCAATGAACCTGGTCACAGTCACTTTCTACTGGAAGTCAAGGTGACAGCCTGACCACTTTGACTTCCAGTAGAAAGCAGCCGTGACCAGGCTCACTGCATGGGCATCTTCTGCAGTTGCCACCATCGGTGAGTCCTTCCTGACCAAAGCCTGCAGCCACTGAAGCATGCATGGAGACCGAAAGTGGATGTAAAGAGGCTGGAGGAAATTAAAGTGACACTAAACTCAGGAGTTAAATATTAAAAATGCATCCAAATGCCTTATTACCAAAAATGTATCTTATTTGTGCATCATTCGGCTGTAGACCCTCAAACCATCTCTGAATTGGTGCCGACACTGTCCTTCCTTCTGGAGGGGGGCTACTTTTGTTCCCCATGGTCCCCGTGTGTGTGGTAAAGTAGTGACCGCTCCAAGCTCGCTCCCGGGATGGACTACAATCTCAAGTTTAGTTTACTAATGTGTATTGAGATTGTAGTCACTGTATTGGGTACAGAGTAATGAACATGAAGAAGCGATGAGATCACCAGCACACTGAGGTCCACTTTATAAATAAGTCTTTGATTTTGCATGCGGTTCCAAAAGGCACGTTGTGTTTGCTTGTGACAACATCTATAAAAGACGTATTGATAAAATGGACCTCGGTGTGCTAGTGTCCTCATTACTTCTTTGTGTTCAATATGGCGCCATCAGTTGGCCATTTGAGGACCCACCAAAGCTACACACTGCGATATGTTGGTTTGGAGTTCGATGGGATACCCCTAATGGACTACAGAGTAACACACCTGGAACAAGCATGTAGATCAAGAAAGTTTAAGTCAGAAGTCCTAGATACATAGGATAAACTGGGTTGGTCTGTCTTTATTCAACCTTACCTACTATGTAACTACATATGCATATAAGGATTTCTCCTCATAGTAAAACAAGGAGGAACTTTACACATCAATTTAAGGTCTCCCAAAACAGTAATTTTTTAGGCATGTCAACTGTCATGATCTGTAGTGTGCTTATTTCAGCTCAACCGAAGACCTCAAATAGCTGGTGTCATAGCTGATCACACGTTCAGCACCATGGCAGCTGCAATCCAAATAGAGGCTAAGATGGCACCTTGCTTGGCTCCAAGAGATAGGAGGCTGCTGTGCCGCTTTACATGTACCAAACCTTTTTACTTGCCTGTTTCCACTGCAAGATCTTTGCTGTGCGGCCTACTGGGATTCTTCACCAACACTTGAACAGTGTATTGAACTTGAACATGAACAGACATTATCAGGGTTATTCACAAAAGGGTGAAGAGTTTGGAGAAGGCCGGAGATGTAAACAATCTAGGCCAAAATAGCCGATTTGGAAGAATTCTCCAATTCAGCTCACTTTCCAGTTCAGCTATTTTGGCCTAAATTGTTCCCTTCTCCAAACTCTTCACCCTTTTGTGAATAACCCTGATAATGTCTGTTCATGCCTATGGAAGGGCCATCTATTATTCATCCCAAGGGTGGATGGCCTTTCCATTGAATGGTATAGAGATTCTTTGCATGCATGCAAGTGTGGCTGGAGACGACTTTTGGGGCTAAGTGACAGCACAGATCTCAGGGGAGCGGGGGACAGGGAATTATAATGAAGTTTAAAAAAAAAAAAAGTTTTATATAAAAAAAAAAAAAAAAGAACAGCAAAAAGCAGATTGTTGATCCCGGGAATAACCAATTACCTTATGGGATCAGGAAGCAATTGTTTCCCCTGTTGGAGCAAATTGAACCATGTTTGGGTTTCTTTGCCTTCCTCTGGATCAGCTGTGGATAACTGTGGGCGTAGCTTGCTGTTTCTTGTTTTAAAGTTCCTTGATTATTATTATTATACAGGATTTATATAGCGCCAACAGTTTGCGCAACGCTTTACAATATAAGGAGGACATTACAAATCACAATAGAAGATGGCAAGGAGGGCCCTGCCCCTGAGGGCTTACGATCTAAAAAAGGGAGGGGCTTATGTCTTTTTTTCCAAACCTATGAAAGAATAAGCAATAGTTTCCTAGGAAGGTTTTGCCCAATTGCAGAGAATATATGGTGGGTAGGGCATACTGTAACAATGGGCGGAAAACAACATGACAGTCTGGTAGGGGTCACACTGTGTTTCCGCAACGAGGCCTGATGAAAGAATGTGTTTATTATAGATATAAAATGAATACATATATAACTTACAGAAAGTTCCAAAAAGGACGTCGCAGAGGGAATATATTCTAATTCATTATTCTCCATAACCAGCAGGAATAATCACTGCATGAATCCCTCATTTTACGCCCGGCTACGGCACTGCAGGAACAAGACCCGCCATAGTTGGGAGCCATTTAGCCCCTATACCTCTCGCACCGATTTTTTTTTTTTAAGCACACGGCTTATCAGTCGTGCTGCAGCGTAAAGAGACACAAAATGACTCTGACATATTTGGATTTTCTGCCGTTAATAATTCACCCTGACTCGCTACCCGGCATACAAGCCGAGAGAATCAGGACAGCTAATTATCCGCCAATCCACCTTGCCGCGCCGCACTTGCGCGACTTTTATCTGCACAGGACAGCTGTACGCCGGCGTTTGAAGTGAAATGTCAGTCTCGGCTAATGCAGTCAAGCTTACATCACTAATGATGTCTCGCGCTTTGAAGACACAACTCAAAGCCTAATTAAAAATTCAAATTCGCTCTCCTCAGCTCGCTCGTTTGAACTGCCTTTCCACTTGGACTGAATTCAATTTTTTTCTCTCCCTCCTCTTGTTATATGAAACTGAAAACGTCCAAGTGGAATTAAACGGAAAAAAAAAAATAAAAAAAATGGCAACAGTCATTTGCTTTCATAGAGTCCCTCAAGAGACTGTTGTGTTTGGACCAGAACAGCAGACGTTCATGTAACACCGAGGACAGCTCGGAATGAGGAATTTTTACTCGATTATTAATATAATGTTGCCGTTCGATTTAAGAGAAAAGAGCCTGAAGACATGTTGTTGTCAAGTTGCATTTCCAGCTAAATCCGGTTAAAAAAAATAAAAATACAAAAAACGGAGCTCATTAACAAAAAACTGAAACGAAAAAATTACATTTTAAATTTGTTACTATCATTTTAATTAAAACTTTAGTTTTTAAGGGTTACCTAAACCCAAGAACAAAAAATTTAATATATTGCATCTTACCAGTCCATAGATATAGTAAGGGGAATTTATTAAAACTGGAGCCGACAGAATCTGGAGCAGTTGTCCATGGTAACCAATCAGCTTCTCTTTCATTTTCAAAGCTTAATTGAACAAGCTGATTGGTTAATATGGGAAGTTGCTCCAGTTTTGATAAATTTCCCCCAGTTTCTGCATTCGTTTTCTTTCCACTGTAGTTTCGACTGATGAACGTGCCAGTAAATGACTTCCTGTCCTAGGGCGACAACGCTCACTGACTGTACTGCATTTAGAGAGAAGCACCCTAGGCTGCATGTTAATGATATATTGCCCATTTACACCACATCCAGATCATCTCCAGACCAGGCCGTTTCCGGACACAAAACGTGCAGTCTGTTCCAGACCAGACCAGACAAATAATGAGACATGCACTTTGTCTGGTCTGGAATGCACTGGAACTGTGGGCAGGTTCACACCATTTTCCGGACCAGATCTGATCCAGAAAAAGGTGTGAACCTGTCCTTAGGGCTTCTTCACACCAGTAGCCGCGCTCAACCACACAGGCTGCTAGTTTCCATGTGCCCATACAGCGCCAATGCACTTCTATTGTAAGCCCGCTCAGGCAGGGTCCTCCTCACCTGTTTCTGTATGTCAACGATACTTGTCAGTGTTTCTTACTTGTCTTGTCTAAACGATTGTAAAGCGCTGCGGAATATGTTGGTGCTAAATAAATCATCGTAAATAAATAATCGTAATTCACTCTATCGAGCCGCATTGCACTGGTTTTCCTTTTTTTGTTAGAACTTTTTTTGCTGCTTGGGAGAGGGGGAGCTAGTAGAACCTTTTACTTTGAATGTGCAAAAGAAAAGGCGAATATGTGCCGTAGGAGGGGAGAGCAAACATTTGGTCTTGCACGAGCAAAGGAAAGGTTTATTTAGGACTTGTACTTGCTTTTCTTTCTTGCTTTTTTATTAGAACTTTATTGAAAACGACACAAGTGACACTTCATGAAGTTCTATGGGCTCACGGGAATGTGATGCAGTCGTACCACGTCTCACTGCGGTGCGCTTTAAAAATGTTCAGCATACCATACTTGGTGGGAACAACTTCCTTTCCCCAAAGTGAAGGTGTTCTGTAGTTCACCGGGCAAGTCCGATAACGGACTCCAAAGGTGCCCATACACCTGCCGATTATCGTACGATAACAGCGGGTGATCCCGCGATCGTACAATAAATCGGCAGATGTGCAGCGTGCGACTGCAGCACGACTTCAGTCTTCCGAGCACGCTGGAAGACCTTTATGAAAATCATACGATTTTCGGCGGGTTGGTGGCGTGCTCGGAAGACGAATGCCGCACGGGCCGGTATGCGCAAGCGCACACTGCCCGCTCAGCACTGCAATCATCGGAAGCCCTCTCCTCAGTGGGGAGGGCTTGCGATGATCGCAAGTACGATCTGCCTGTCCAAGATGGGCAGATCGTACGAAATTTTAATCACCTTACAACCATCGCACAACGAAAAGTCACGCGATGGTTGTAAGGTGTATGGGCAACTTATTGGCAGTTTGTGTTTCCCCTGGTAGAACACTAGAAAAAAAAAAGTCATTATCTGGCAGATGTATTCCCCAGTAATGTGTTATAGGGATGCACAGATACTTTTCAAGTAACAGTGCCCATACTTGGCATTTTCATGAGAACTACCAGGGTTGCAGCTGGGACCTGGCTCTGGCGCTCCACCACTGTCCTGAAATCATTAGTCTGTATTGTTTTAGAAAAACTGTCACATGACAATAAACAAATATGTATCAGTACTCGTACTCGCAAAACTGGTATCTGTGCATTCCTTTATTTTTATTTATAAAAACAAAATCGTACATTAAACCAGAGATGTACTAATCCCAGGAGCTCCGTGTGCTCCTTACATATGGCAGCTGCCTCCTAATTTTTGAATTTTTCTCTAGTGTAGTCTTGGAGCTCAAAAGTATCGGTGTATGTACTCGTACTTGTACCGAGTACTGTACTTGGTATCTGTGCAACCCTAATGTGTTACATCTACATTTCGGGAGCTTCATCACTTCATCATTTGTGAATAAATGAACTTGCCAACATCACCTTGCCACCTTCCCCGGCCCCGCGCTGCACTTACACAGGCTGCCAGGACAGAGGAAAGGAAGCCCATTGTATCCGAACCACAGCACACACAGGGCTATGGGCTCCTTCCCTGGCCACATGTGACTGCACTGGACCAAATAGGAGGCACCCAGTGCCATCACACAGGATACGAGGAATGCGTCAATAGCTCCCCCTTACCTGGAGCTGCATAAAAGCAAATGAAAGGTGAGTGCTCCTGGAGAGCTGGCGGGGAAGTGAACCTTTTACTTTGAATGGGCAGAGGAAAGGTGAGTGTGTGCTACAGGAGGGGGAAGCAAACCTTTTGTCTTCCATGGCCAAAAGGATTACTTTAGGACTATAAATTCCCTAGAAAAGGCTAGTGAGACCGAGGTTGTCCATAAACAACCCAATCTTAACCTCCATTTGAGGTCGGAGTTGCTTAGGTCTACCCAAGAGGGTAAATACAAGTGCTTCCCCCCAGTGCAATAACTTAGCGCTCATATAAATCTTCTCCCTTTGATAAACAAGTAAAGAGACATTAAACACATGTGGACCACTTTATATTTTTGGGCGAGTTGCATGAGAACCAACCACTCAGTGTCTACAACCCCCCCCCCCTCTGCCAATCCCTCCGCTGGCTTCCATCCTCCCCCCCCCTCTGCCAATTCCTCCCCGGGCTTCCATCCGCCCCCCCCCTCTGCCAATTCCTCCCCGGGCTTCCATCCGCCCCCCCCCTCTGCCAATTCCTCCCCGGGCTTCCATCCGCCCCCCCCCTCTGCCAATTCCTCCCCGGGCTTCCATCCGCCCCCCCCCTCTGCCAATTCCTCCCCGGGCTTCCATCCGCCCCCCCCCTCTGCCAATTCCTCCCCGGGCTTCCATCCGCCCCCCCCCTCTGCCAATTCCTCCCCGGGCTTCCATCCGCCCCCCCCCTCTGCCAATTCCTCCCCGGGCTTCCATCCGCCCCCCCCCTCTGCCAATTCCTCCCCGGGCTTCCATCCGCCCCCCCCCTCTGCCAATTCCTCCCCGGGCTTCCATCCGCCCCCCCCCTCTGCCAATTCCTCCCCGGGCTTCCATCCGCCCCCCCCCTCTGCCAATTCCTCCCCGGGCTTCCATCCGCCCCCCCCCTCTGCCAATTCCTCCCCGGGCTTCCATCCGCCCCCCCCCTCTGCCAATTCCTCCACTGGCTTCCAATAGCCCAAAAGGATAAAATTAAAAATATTAACAACCACTCACAAAGCCAACCACAACTCTGGCCCCGGATATATCTCAGACCTTGTCTGAAAGTATCACCCTAACCGTCCCCTCCTCCCAAGACCTCCTGCTCTCCAGCTCCCTTGTCCCCTCCTCCCATGCACGCCTCCAGGACTTCTCTAGAGTCTTTCCCATCCTTTGGAACTCTACTCTGACTGCCTTTAGCCGATCCTTGAAGACTCATCTCTTCAAGGAAGCCTATCCCGCCTCAGCCTAACCATGAACCATCACGTTCTCAAACAATTCATCCCCACACAGCTACCTCCTCATGTATCACTTACCCCCCCCCCCCCCCACCAC
>NW_017306399.1:2051058-2056215 GCF_000935625.1 Nanorana parkeri | reverse complement strand
CACACCATACTTCCCCCTCCACCCTACCCCCACCATACTTCCCCCTCCACCCTACCCACACCATACGTCCCCCTCCCCCCCCCCCCCACCCCACCCTTTTAGATTGTAAGTTCTCAAGGGCAGGGCCTCTCATAGTCTTGTCTTGAATTGTACTGTAACGTCTTCCTTATATTCTAATTGTTGGCACTATATAAAACCTGCACAAATTGTTGGCACTATATAAAACCTGTATAAAAAGAAGAAACAACAGCAGACCCCGTCGATACAAAAGGCCAGACAAAGGTCTTCCTGCCCGTCGAAAAGCAATCTTAAAAAGGCCAATTTCAAAAAGAACATTCACACATTGTATACAAGTAAAAGTTTCAAGTACTTGTAAAGTCTGGAAGTATTTGACACAAAGCTGTGACCATGGGGGGAAGTCTTTGCCCTCATGTCCTTCATGCCTGTCCATAGACAGTGCAGGGAATTTGTCTGTGCCTAACAAGATTGATGTTCACGTCAGGAAACAATGGACACGCCATTTCACACATGCCAACTTATGTCCTGCTTTGGAACTTTTACACGCACTTGCGAATGTTACACTTTGCTTTTACATACCGGATCAACTTGTATTTTTAGTTTGCCGGCTCTTTATTACTGCAACTGCCCATTTGCTCTGAAAGTGAACCAGTCTTATTGTCCCGACATCCGGAAACAGAAAAAGATACCATAAAGAGTGCCGAACAACAAATGAGTCCCAGGAAATATCGCACGACAGATTATTGAAATTCCAATTACGTGTTTGTGACTGTGAACAGGATGAGGGACGACTACAAATCCTATCTGCCACAGCAAAAATAAAACTCTTAGATCTCCATGGAGCACAAGTGTGGTGACATCACACTTGTAGTCCGCTGATCACCTCATCCAGCCCCATAACTGAAGGTCCGTTCCTCTCTGCAGACTTAGGCCTCATTCACACAAGAAACGACCGGCACGTAGAGTTCCGTGCACGGCCGCATCGGGCAGCTCCCAGGAAGGACATGTGCTGCGTGTGATTAGTACGCAGCCCCTGTCCTTCTCTATGGGAGTACACCGCCCTACGCTCACCCGCCCATGTGGGTGTCCATACTCGTACGCTGACAGGTTGGATCCTGTCTGCGTCCGAGCAGGGACACCCGCACGGACCTGCACAAGGGGAGAGTGTAGGGCGGCATACGGCCGCATAGTCCCCAATGAAAGACAGGGGCTGCGTACTAATCACACGCAGCACCTGTCCTTCTCGGGAGCTGCAAGATACGGCCGTGCACGGAGCTGTAGGTGCCGCCCGTTTCTCGTGTGAATGAGGCCTTAGGTCTGGAGGAATAGTCTGCAGCAATCTGTAAAGTACACCTGCGATGCACTAATTGCAGTTGCAATACTTAGCAGGCTCCAATGCGAAAATGTAATAAATGCATTTCTTTTTAGTAATGCGAGTCCCTTTATAATTTTTTTCTTTTAAAAGGTGAGCTATACTTTTACGTGTCAGAGATCCACACTTTGTTTTGGGCCCTCACACAAAAAGCCTGCCATTTGGGTCATATGAGAATTTGCACCCACTTCTACACACAGGCTGCGGCCTGTGCAGCTTTTTCCACAAGCCAGGCCCATCTGCAGTTGTTACTCCGCAGCCATATCCTGTTTGAACACTACGCAGCCATATCCTGTTTGAACACTACAGCAGGCCTTGAGTTACCGCCTGCCAGGGAGGGAACATTTCTGTCCTTTGGGATTCTGCTTAAGGGCAGCCTAAACCACCTCCTGTAATTGTGCCAGGAACCAGATCAAAGGCCCGCTCTTCTAATTCTCGCGCTGGGTTTTTGTTATGTTAAAGCGCTCTGTTTATTTTAAAACCACGTTGAATAAAAAAAAATTCCGAAGGGTGTTCTTTGCACCTCCGCAGAAAAAACAAAACAAAAACAACCACACGTTTGTACACGGCCACAATCCACCTGCATGAAATATTCTTTGTTGCATTATTCGATTTTGTTTAAAAGGAAACGTTCACCTTTTGCAAAAATTAAAGACATGCAGAATTCATAATATAGATTTAAAAAAATGCATTTTATCTTCATCAGGATCACTGAACCCCTAAAACCCACCACGACCTTACTAATTATTCATTGATCAGCCACAAAAACTTTCCAACATGGTGGAAAACTTCTCCGGGCTCCAACGATGGAAAGCTCCCACGGCTGCTCACAAGGGGCGCAGCCTCATTGAAGTGATCACATTTCCCGGAACAAAAGATCTTGCGGGATGTCACAAGTTCCTAATAAAGAGTCTCAACACTGAATCAATCCACAAAAACAGCTGCTCCGGGGCAGTTACACTTTATGAGAAGGGCACGAAAACAAATACATGAACCGTGCGCTCCAACAATAAAAAAAACATCCCTGCTGCACATGCATTTTTTTATTACCATTAGGTTACATACCGTGTTTCCCCGAAAATAAGGCACTGTCTTATATTTTTTTTGGCTCAAAAAAACACACTAGGTCTTATTTTCAGGGTAGGTCTTATTTTTTTTTTTATGTACAACAATCCACACTTATTCATGTACAACAGTCTACATGTATTCATGTACAAGAAATGGTAATCAGGGCAATCAGGGGTGCCGTACCTTTCCAAGAGCAATTTGCTAGCCAAGCGCTGGCCAGAATTAGCGAAGCTTTCACTATGGATTCCTCACAGGCGAAGTGCATTTGGTATCACTCCGCCTGTGACCGGAGCCGGCGCTATAGAGGAGGCATCGGTTTATGCGGCTCTGCTCCCTCCGCTGCCGCCTCGCTTCCTCTAGCGCTGGCTTTGTTGGCACCGCTGATTCTCTCCGGCGACTTTTCAAAGTTCCCCCTTATGCCACCACCGGCCCTGGGAATGGTCACAACTAGGTCTTATTTTCGGGGTAGGTCTTATATTTAAGCAATTCCCAAAAATAGTACTAGGTCTTATTTTCGGGGTCGGTCTTATTTTCAGGGAAACAGGGTAGACAGACCTCACTCAGAAAATACCCGGCCGACTCTTCACGACTGAATTCACTTCATGTAACAAGTTTGTAACTCATAACTAAATCCAGAGAGATCCATTACAACCCAGGAGAGGGTTCTGTAACCCACTTCACAAAAGCAGCAGAGAGTCATGTGACCTGCTCTGCACATCACCAGCTTGTAAGCAGAGCAGCCCAGCTTTTGTTTTGTCAATTTAAAGTGACACTAAACTCAGGAGTGAAATCTTAAAAAATACATTCAAGTCCCTTAAAGGAGAATTATGAGGTGAGTGCTTTGCACTCAGCCTCATAATCTGAGCCCACCTGTGACAATGAGACTGTCACAGGTCGCTCAGTAGATCGGGAAGTGAGCGAACACATACCGTCGCTTGCTCACTTCTCGATCAACACCGCAGGTGAGCCGTGACAGGGGAGTGACTGGATTCCTCCCTCCCCTGTCCGATCCTCAAGCGCTGACTGGCGGAACGGACGGGGGAGGGGGCGGGTACAGCCTCTAGATAGGCAGAGCCAGCTGTCACTCACGCAGCTGGGCGGATCCAGACATAATTGTCGGGATCCGCTTCAGCATCTCAGTATACCGCGAGCAACAGCTCCCTACCCTATATACTGAGCTTAGGGTGACGGGAGGACGCTAGTTTGTGTCCTCCCATTACCCTAAGCAGAACTATGGGGAAAAGCACTGACCCCATAGTTCTCCTTTAACTATTAACAACAATGCATCTTATTTGTGTATCACTCGGCTGTAGATCCTCCAATCATCTCTGGATTGGTGCTGACACTGTCCTTCCTTCTGGAGGGTGCCTACCTTTGTTCCCCATGGTTCCTGTGTGTTGTAAAGTAGTCACCGCTCCAAGCTCACTCCCGGGATGAACTACAAATTTTAATACAAAATGAGTAAACTAAACATGAGATTGTAGTCAATCACAGGAGCGAACTTTCATTTTCAAAGCTCAACTCAACAAACTACAGGTAGAAGCTGATTGGTTACTATAAGCAACTGCTCCAGTTTTGATTCATTCCACCCACTAAATGTGAAATAAAAAAGCAAAGACGTATACAAGTCATAAAAGACTTTGCAAGGAGAAGCCAAAACAGAAAATTAAATAGATACATAAAATTGTAGCAAAATCTTTGTTTTTTTTCCAGGCTCTGAGGAGTCTGAAGAAGAATTCACACCTATGGGCGCAGCAGTTGTACTTTGGCCAGATCATTATTATTCCGGAGTGTCTATATGCTTTTTCTACATGGGCATTAACATGCACCGCTGGCTGGCAGGCCTGGCCCCTCCACTCAGGTATAAACATGCACCGCTAGGTGAAAGGCCTGCAGATAGTGGGGCCAACGGCAGGTAGGTCACAGTCATTAAAAACAGAAAAATATTTACAAGAAATGTTCTGAATTTGACACAACTGGACATGCGTAAGTTCCTCAGATGGTCAGAGGAGCTCGTTATCACAAAGAGATTTTCCATCACAGACAATCCCGCTGCAAGTGCTCCAGGGAAGCAAAGTGACGCATGCGCACTGCTGTCACCGACAGGCATGCATCTTCCAACCCATTCAAGCACAGGACAATATATTCCCACGTGTCATTCCCAGGCAGATATCTGCCCTTCTATGGTCACCCTCACACATACATGTCACCCTCACACATACAAGTCTCTACACATCATTGAAGTAAGGCCGCCAATAATTACTATTTACATAGGTGACGACTGCACTAATCTGCCTGACGACACAAACATTTCCAGCATGTTGTAGCCGCACTTCGGGTTTCAGGCCGCACCACAATCTCACATTACAAGCAGCCTGCTGCACCAGATGAATATTTCAAGCCGGTGGTACAGAGAAGAGCCGGCACAGCCGTCCTCAAGGCTGGGGAATATTTTGTTTGGATAACAAAGCCCTGGCTGCAGGGGGTCAGCCAACACAGGGAGGGTGTAAAGAAGGTGCCGAGGCTGACCTCTTGGAAAGATAAAAAGGTTATTTGGGGGCGGCACCCTGCTGACCACATAGAAATGCATGCTGGCTAATCTCCAAAGCCTTTAAAACTTAATTGACTCAGGATTTATACCCTTCCTTTTAAGTTTCGGCCTGTTGTCAGAGCATGTAAATAAATACTGGGAACTAGCT
>NW_017306399.1:2046332-2049039 GCF_000935625.1 Nanorana parkeri | reverse complement strand
TACCGTGTTTCCCCGAAAATAAGGCACTGTCTTATATTTTTTTTGGCTCAAAAAAACACACTAGGTCTTATTTTCAGGGTAGGTCTTATTTTTTTTTTTATGTACAACAATCCACACTTATTCATGTACAACAGTCTACATGTATTCATGTACAAGAAATGGTAATCAGGGCAATCAGGGGTGCCGTACCTTTCCAAGAGCAATTTGCTAGCCAAGCGCTGGCCAGAATTAGCGAAGCTTTCACTATGGATTCCTCACAGGCGAAGTGCATTTGGTATCACTCCGCCTGTGACCGGAGCCGGCGCTATAGAGGAGGCATCGGTTTATGCGGCTCTGCTCCCTCCGCTGCCGCCTCGCTTCCTCTAGCGCTGGCTTTGTTGGCACCGCTGATTCTCTCCGGCGACTTTTCAAAGTTCCCCCTTATGCCACCACCGGCCCTGGGAATGGTCACAACTAGGTCTTATTTTCGGGGTAGGTCTTATATTTAAGCAATTCCCAAAAATAGTACTAGGTCTTATTTTCGGGGTCGGTCTTATTTTCAGGGAAACAGGGTAGACAGACCTCACTCAGAAAATACCCGGCCGACTCTTCACGACTGAATTCACTTCATGTAACAAGTTTGTAACTCATAACTAAATCCAGAGAGATCCATTACAACCCAGGAGAGGGTTCTGTAACCCACTTCACAAAAGCAGCAGAGAGTCATGTGACCTGCTCTGCACATCACCAGCTTGTAAGCAGAGCAGCCCAGCTTTTGTTTTGTCAATTTAAAGTGACACTAAACTCAGGAGTGAAATCTTAAAAAATACATTCAAGTCCCTTAAAGGAGAATTATGAGGTGAGTGCTTTGCACTCAGCCTCATAATCTGAGCCCACCTGTGACAATGAGACTGTCACAGGTCGCTCAGTAGATCGGGAAGTGAGCGAACACATACCGTCGCTTGCTCACTTCTCGATCAACACCGCAGGTGAGCCGTGACAGGGGAGTGACTGGATTCCTCCCTCCCCTGTCCGATCCTCAAGCGCTGACTGGCGGAACGGACGGGGGAGGGGGCGGGTACAGCCTCTAGATAGGCAGAGCCAGCTGTCACTCACGCAGCTGGGCGGATCCAGACATAATTGTCGGGATCCGCTTCAGCATCTCAGTATACCGCGAGCAACAGCTCCCTACCCTATATACTGAGCTTAGGGTGACGGGAGGACGCTAGTTTGTGTCCTCCCATTACCCTAAGCAGAACTATGGGGAAAAGCACTGACCCCATAGTTCTCCTTTAACTATTAACAACAATGCATCTTATTTGTGTATCACTCGGCTGTAGATCCTCCAATCATCTCTGGATTGGTGCTGACACTGTCCTTCCTTCTGGAGGGTGCCTACCTTTGTTCCCCATGGTTCCTGTGTGTTGTAAAGTAGTCACCGCTCCAAGCTCACTCCCGGGATGAACTACAAATTTTAATACAAAATGAGTAAACTAAACATGAGATTGTAGTCAATCACAGGAGCGAACTTTCATTTTCAAAGCTCAACTCAACAAACTACAGGTAGAAGCTGATTGGTTACTATAAGCAACTGCTCCAGTTTTGATTCATTCCACCCACTAAATGTGAAATAAAAAAGCAAAGACGTATACAAGTCATAAAAGACTTTGCAAGGAGAAGCCAAAACAGAAAATTAAATAGATACATAAAATTGTAGCAAAATCTTTGTTTTTTTTCCAGGCTCTGAGGAGTCTGAAGAAGAATTCACACCTATGGGCGCAGCAGTTGTACTTTGGCCAGATCATTATTATTCCGGAGTGTCTATATGCTTTTTCTACATGGGCATTAACATGCACCGCTGGCTGGCAGGCCTGGCCCCTCCACTCAGGTATAAACATGCACCGCTAGGTGAAAGGCCTGCAGATAGTGGGGCCAACGGCAGGTAGGTCACAGTCATTAAAAACAGAAAAATATTTACAAGAAATGTTCTGAATTTGACACAACTGGACATGCGTAAGTTCCTCAGATGGTCAGAGGAGCTCGTTATCACAAAGAGATTTTCCATCACAGACAATCCCGCTGCAAGTGCTCCAGGGAAGCAAAGTGACGCATGCGCACTGCTGTCACCGACAGGCATGCATCTTCCAACCCATTCAAGCACAGGACAATATATTCCCACGTGTCATTCCCAGGCAGATATCTGCCCTTCTATGGTCACCCTCACACATACATGTCACCCTCACACATACAAGTCTCTACACATCATTGAAGTAAGGCCGCCAATAATTACTATTTACATAGGTGACGACTGCACTAATCTGCCTGACGACACAAACATTTCCAGCATGTTGTAGCCGCACTTCGGGTTTCAGGCCGCACCACAATCTCACATTACAAGCAGCCTGCTGCACCAGATGAATATTTCAAGCCGGTGGTACAGAGAAGAGCCGGCACAGCCGTCCTCAAGGCTGGGGAATATTTTGTTTGGATAACAAAGCCCTGGCTGCAGGGGGTCAGCCAACACAGGGAGGGTGTAAAGAAGGTGCCGAGGCTGACCTCTTGGAAAGATAAAAAGGTTATTTGGGGGCGGCACCCTGCTGACCACATAGAAATGCATGCTGGCTAATCTCCAAAGCCTTTAAAACTTAATTGACTCAGGATTTATACCCTTCCTTTTAAGTTTCGGCCTGTTGTCAGAGCATGTAAATAAATACTGGGAACTAGCTGC
>NW_017306399.1:2031513-2046086 GCF_000935625.1 Nanorana parkeri | reverse complement strand
AATCGCAAAAAAACAAAAAAAAAAAAAAAAAAAAAAAAAAAAAAAGTTAAAATAAAAATGATATAGATACGTGGGGAGCGAGCGAGAGAGAGAGAGAGAGAGAGAGAGAGATTAAATAAAATATATATATCTGCATACATAATATAACATAATAGAAATATCAATCTATGTATAATTGTATTTTTTTTAACCATGTGACATGAAGCTAGATCAGAGTATCCATTAAAAAGCATGAAGCCAGTTAATCGTTTTTACTATTCATCCTGCTATGCCAAGTATACAGCAGCGACTCCAGCATCCTCTTTACATTTGCAACTCCACGGCAGAAAATATGGTGTGAAGCGCTGAACACCATTCTGTCCATGGACTCTGTAGATAATTATGCAAAATTGATGTGATTGCCATACAAAACCTGGAGCAGCTGTGCATGGCAACCAATCAGCTCCTAGCTTTCATTTTCAAAGTTTTAGGCTGGGTTTACACCTAGGCGTATTGAATATGCGCGTTTTTACCGCGATTCGTGGTAAAAAAAAGGCGCAACAAACGCCCGTTTCCGAGGGCTACTTGGCTGTATCCCAATGGAAACGCGAGACCAAAACGCCCCAAAGAAGTACATGTACTTCTTTGGGCGTAGGCCGTTTTGTATTGCATTCGGACGGGCGGAAATACGGCAAGGTGTGAACCAGACCCATTGAATACAATGGGATTTAGATGTTTGAGCGTTTTGTAGAGCGTTCGAGCGTTGAACGCGCTACAAAACGTTGAGGTGTGAACCAGGCCTTATTCACACTAGAAAAGGCCGGCATGAACAGCTGCGTGCACAGCCGTATCGGGCAGCTCCCGGGAAGAACAGGTGCTGCGTGTGATTAGTACGCAGCCCCCATCCTTCTCTATGGGAGTACGCAGCCGTACACCGCCCTACGCTCACCAGCCCTGCACGTCTGTGCGGGTGCGCGTACTCGTACGCCAACAGGATGGATCCCGTACGGACCTGCGTACTCGTACGCACCCGTGAGCAGGTGAGCGTAGGGCGTCGTATGGCTGCATACTCCCATAGAGCAGGACGGGGGCTGCGTACTAAATCACACGCAGCACCTGTCCTTCCCGAGAGCTGCCCATTGCGGCCGTGCACGCATCACGGAGCTGTATGTGCCGGCCTTTTCTCGTGTCAATGAGGCCTGAGAAAGCTGAAGATAGAAGCCGATTGGTTGCTGTGCACATCTGCTCCAGATTCTTATCTTCAGCTTGCTCAGTTAAACTTTGCAAATGAAAGCTAGGAGCTGATTGGTTGTCAAAGCTGCTCCAGTCTTCCCTCCCTAAAGTCCCATTTTTTTTGCCATTCTCTCGGTCAGCCACTGATTTAGGCAGGACTGGACAAATCCCAGGAACCAGGTCGCCAA
This sequence comes from Nanorana parkeri, assembly GCF_000935625.1. Taxonomy (NCBI): domain Eukaryota; kingdom Metazoa; phylum Chordata; class Amphibia; order Anura; family Dicroglossidae; genus Nanorana; species Nanorana parkeri. Next base: position 2,044,686 of record NW_017306399.1, on the reverse strand, counting down.
TGCTCCTTAAAAAACGACAGCTGGCGCCTAACTTTTGAGGTTTTCCCTAGATGTTGTCATTGAAGCTGGCTCCTAAAAAGAAGCCTGCTGGCTCCTGGATTGGACAGACTGGCTCCTGAATTCCTGGTGCTGAGGATGTAGTTAAATATTTTCAGGGGGGACAGATTTCCTTCAAGTCCCCTTTCACTCGGTCCGGATCAGGAGGGTATATATGCACAGATACCCTGCTGATCGGAACCGATGTCATCGTTCCGACAACCATGTCTGTGCAGTTTTTTTTCTCCATCTCGTGATAAGAGACATACATTGCCAGACCCATGTGTATGGGCAGCCATATATAAATGGACAGGCGTCAGTTTACATCCAGTTACCCCTGATCCGGCACAATCAGGTCCACCGAAACGGGTCTCTGATCCGCCTGCTTTTCCGGACCTGCTCTGAGCTGGGGGTAACAGGATTTAAACGGACGCCCAGCCCTTTACATACGGCCGCTCATAGACTAACAACAGGTAGATCGTACTTGCGATCATTGCAAGCCCTCCCCGCTGAGTGGCGGGCTTCCGATGACTGCAATGCTGAGCGGGCAGTCTACGCTTGCGCACATCGGCCCGTTCGGCATTTGTCTCCCGAGAATGCCACTAACCCGCCGACAATCGTACGATTCTCAGCGGGTTTTCAAGCCTGCTCGGGAGACAAAAGACGTGCAACCGTACAGTAGAAACGGTTGCACGCCTTCCATACACCTGCGATTATCGGCAGGTGTATGGGCACCTTTACAATCTGGAAAGCTGACAGGTGGATTTGTTTGGAAAGCCGGTTAAAAAGGGGCCTAAGAGCAACTAAGATGGTCACCGCGGGAAAAAAAAGAAACAAAGTGGCGATTATACAGAGCAGAACATACGGCGATACTAGAGAACTGACAATTGTAACAACGTAGCATCACGTGCAGCACACAGAATGAATAAGTGCCGGCAGAAATCTACAGTCCAGAATGCAAAATGTGATTTTCTAACGCTTCTCATTCCTCTCACCGCCCCCCCCAACCCCAACAACCCCAAGCTGCAGCACATGCCATTGATCTGTAAATCCCTTCTATGGCTCTGCACGGATGTGCTGGAGATAAAATAGAGTGTGCCGCAGCAAGGGGAAAAAAAAAAGAAACGGAATATTTTATCAGTCTGCAGGCAAGAGCGGCCCAAAATAGTCATTCCTCCCGAGCCCCCAAACACAACCTCCATTGCTTAACCATCTCAGCCCTGACCTACGCCACTTCCTAGGTACCCCAAGGAGACACATACCAGCCGGTATAACCGATGATGATTTGGAATGATTATTGCAAATAAATCAATGAGTGCAACAGATGTTGAAAAAAGAAAACAAATCTAATGATCGAAGAATAAATTGATTATCTGTGGGGGGGGGGGGGGTGGAGTAACAGCATTTAAAATGGAGGAAGTTGCAATAGATTTGTGTAACTGTCAGTAAGGCGTCCATGAATCTGTTGCTGGAAAGAAGTGGAATAAAAGCGCCAAATCAGCTCTAGGAATTCTGACACACCGGACAAACCCTGATGGGGGCGGTAGTTGCACGAGTCCCTGAAACATGTTTGGGTATTTCTATACTGTCCATTCAACTCGATTATTATTATTATTATTCAGGATTTATAAAGCAGTAACAGTCTGCGCAGCACTTTACAAAATGGAGTGGGACAGTTCAGTTACAATACAGGAGGGCCGTGCTCGTGAGGGCTTACAAAGCCCTATATTGAATAAAGATGGATCTGGACTATTAACAGGAATTTTACCCATAGCTTTAAAACAACAACAAAGTCATCTTTAGAAATGTTTAGTAATGACAATCTACAAACACATACTTGTAGATAATTGCCGGCTTTGTATTCTTTGCATTCCTTATTTTTCTTTACCAGTCTTCTCACAGTAGCCACGTTAACTAAAAGGCAGGCTACTGATCTCCCTTTACCTCCTGGAACATGTGACTAGGACATGTGACCACGCACATCATCTCAGGGAAGAAAAATGCCTTTTTCTGAGATCTCATGAGATTACAGATGAGACTTCCCAGCAATGCTCTGCTGATGTAACCTTCCCAGTAGGGTTGCACAGATACCAAGTACGAGTACATGTACCGATACTTTTGAGCTCCAAGACTACACTAGAGAAAAATTCAAAAATTAGGAGACAGCTGTCATATGTAAGGAGCACACGGAGCTCCTGGGATTTGTGCATCTCTCTTTTAATGTACGATTTTGTTTTTATAAATATATATAAGGGATGCAGAGATACCAGTTTTGCGAGTGCGAGTACTGGTACTAGCCCAAGTACGAGTACTGATACATTGTTGTTTATTGTCATGTGACAGTTTTTCTAAAATAATACAGACTAATGATTTCAGGACAGTGGTGGAGCGCCAGATCCAGGTCCCAGCTGCAACCGCTACAACCCTGGTAGTTCTCATGAAAAGTATCTGCACTGGTACTCGAAAAGTATCTGTGCATCCCTACTTCGCAGGATGCAATGCTTGGGCACAGGACATCACTTGTGCCAGAACTGGACCAGGAAGTAAATTAACTCGATTTGTAAATAAATGAAAAAGGTAAGATGATTTCATATCAGGATGCAGATCTGCATGCTCATGTGATTTTGTGAAAAGGGGTAAAGGTCCGCTTTAAGACAGGGCGTGGCCCTTCAATTCATAACCCTGCAATATAACCCTGTTGCGAAATTGCCAGAGACAGAATTTTGTCTGCGACAATTTACTACCACATGGAAGGGGGTCTTCATTACCTCCATTTTTTGTTTTTGTTTTGACTATAGTAAAAGAGGGTCATAACCACGCTCTGCTCTTTTTTTTTGCCACGCATGTCCCATAGGGGAGGTTTCCCTTCACTTCCTGTCCGATACCCACAACAGAAAGAGAGGAATTCCATCCAAAGTAAAGGAAAATCCCTTGTGGTCACTTTCCCATGTATTTCTGTTTTGGGGACAACCCAAAACTTTTGTAGTGTTCAGATGTGTCCCCCTGCACTCCTTACAGCGGTCAGGACTTTTGCTAACAGTGGTGCTCATAGTGATAGCCACAGATGGCGCCTCGCACATACATACACACATACACTATATTGCCAAAAGTATTGGGACATCCCTCCAAATCATTGGAATCAGGTGTTCCAATCACCTCCATGGCCACAGATGTATAAAATCACGCACCTCGGCATGCAGACGCTTCTACAGACATTGGTGAGAGAACGGGTCGCTCTAAGGAGCTCAGTGACTACAAGCGTGGTACCGTGATAGGTTGTCCCCTGTGCAATAAGTCCATCCGTGACATTTCCTTGCTACTAAATATTCTGCCGTCACCTGTTACTGGTATTATAATAAAGTGGAAGCAACTGGGAACAACAGCAACTCAGCCACGTAGTGGTAGGCCACTAAAATGACAGAGAGGGGTCAGCGCATGCTGAAGTGCGCAGAAGTCGCCAACTGTCTGCAGAGTCAATAGCTACAGACCTCCAAACTCCATGTGTCCTTCAGATTGGCACAACAACAGTGCGTAGAGAGCTTCATGGAATGGGTTTCCATGGCCGAGCAGCCGCATCCAAGCCGCACATCACCAAGTGCAATGCAAAGCGTGGGATGCCGTGGTGTAAAGCACGCCGCCACTGGACTCTAGAGAAGTGGAGGCGTGTTCTCTGGAGTGGCCAATCACGCTTCTCTGTCTGGCAATCCGATGGACGTGTCTGGGTTTGGCGGTTGCCAGGAGAACGGTACTTGCCTGACTGCATTGTGCCAAGTGTAAAGTTTGGTGGAGGGGGGATAGATTGTTTTTCAGGGGTTGGGATTGGTCCCTTAGTTCCAGTGAAGGGAACTCTTAAGGGCATCAGCATACCAAGACATTTTGGACAATTTCATGCTCCAAACTTTGTGGGAACAGTTTGGGGACGGCCCCTTCCTGTTCCAACATGACTGCGCACCAGTGCACAAAGCAAGGTCCATAAAGACATGGATGGGGGAGTTTGGGGTGGAGGAACGTGACTGGCGGCACAGAGTCCTGACCTCAACCCCATAGAACACCTTTGGGATGAATTAGAGCGGAGACTGCGAGCCCGGCCTTCTCCTCCAACATCAGTACCTGACCTCACAAATGGTCCAACATTCCCATAGACACACTCCTAAACCTTGTGGACGCCTTCCCAGAAGAGTTGAAGCTGTTATAGCGGCAAAGGACAGGCCAACCCAATACTGAACCCTACGGACTAAGACTGGGGGGGCCATTAAAGTTCATGTGCGTGTAAAGACCGGCGTCCTGATACTTTTGGCAATATAGCGTGCGTACACACACACACACACACACACTTATTTGGAACTGTTTGGACAAAAGCCATCAAGCTCAATTCACAAAGCTTTACACAATAAGGATATTTATTTTCTGCCATGTGACAGTTATTTTCAAATCTCATTGGACAATGCCGAAAATAACTGCAACATGTTCTTTAAAAATAAGAAGGATCCTAAAGCTGGTGTTTGAGCTTTGTGAATGAAGCCCGTTACCAGCCATTATCGTGCTTAGGATGGCCACAATCAGAGCGTGACGATGGACTTGAAGGAAACAAATCTTTCATACAGTAGAAAATTATTTTTGATGTTCTTAGAAGAATCACAAAGTAACAATAGATACAGAAACATTTCCTGGGATAGAACGCCGCTCTGAATACACAAGAGCTGTTTTAATGGATTGCTGATCCTTGTTGTGCAGAGACGGGGAGAATCCAGATAGGTTGTGTTGGAGTTTTAGGAGTCCCCCTTCTCCCCCCCATTCACATCTGAGCGTTTTCTCGCTGGTTTCCAGAACATCGCCAATGCTCAAGAATTGTTGTTTCTACGCACGGTTGAGGCCCTATAAACTTCAGTGGAAGTCCCTGGAAAAACACGTAACGCATGTTTACGCACCTAACAACCACTTCCTCCTCCTAGTAACTATGTTTCTATTGGTTAAAACACTGCAGCCTGACAAACACAAAGTAAAACATAAAATGTATACAAAAGGCTTTAGAATCGCCTGTGAGAATGAGGCCCTAATGCTGTCCATAGCTCCACAATAGTTATTTCTAGCGGAACATTCCAAATGATTTTCCTAAAAGATGTTGAGTTTTGGTAATAATGGTGAACAATCGCCCCGAGGCCAAAGAATCGATGTCGGTATCACAAGAGGTTCTGCAGCAATAGCTCACGGACATTCCATCCTGGATCGGATCCCAATCAATACATTCAGCCTGAAGGGTCCGGGGCCACCACTATCACCCAGCAGGACACCCTTCAAGACAACAGTCACCATAGAGCAGCCCTGCAACCCCCTCCCCCCACAGGACAAGCTAGTCAGGACCCCCCTCCCCCACAAAAAACCCACATGTTGAACTGTGCAGGTCTTTATCACAATAAACTCAGCTTGACAGGTTTTTTTTTAATTATAATGCAGATACAATGTCATTTTCAAAAAAATCTAATTCATATTTGCAATAAAAGAATATTTGCTTATAGAACTCATAACAAATTAAAAAAAAGTAGGGATCACCACACTATGGAGAAAACATCTGTGATTGCAAAGCGCCCCCACCCCCCAACATTCACCACAATGCTCCAAACAGAAAAACCCCTCCCACCAAAATCTACACCTTGGTATCAAAGGAAATCCCATAAATGAATACATATACAAGAAACTTAAAAGGAGACTTACATCAAGGAACTTACATAATACAATGTAACAATATAACAATGTAACCTGATGGCAGCCAAACAACTGATCAGCAAAATGTAGAATTTCAAGGTTCACAAACGATGCAGAAAAATCCCAAAACACCCCAAATATTAAACACAATATTGCACAGACGTATTGCCATGAGGAGGTGAAGTCCGTTCCCCTCGCATTCCATGCTGGAATTGCACGATTACATTAATGATCAAGGTTTAGGGGGCTCGCGGAGACACTTTCATCGGCCATGTGATCAAATCAATAAACTGCAACATGACGGCAGCCAAGCAATGTAGGGAAGCAAATGTTGGATCTCAATGTTCTGTGAACATGCCAAGAAAACACAATGTTACAAAAAAGAAGAGGGGATCCCTGAGAGGAGAACCTTCTTCGCTTTGCCCCCTATGATTCCAGACATACTACCCATCCGTCACCTGCAGCAGACCTGGCAGCCATGAATGACCCGCACAGGGGGCACCCAACATGGCAAGTTAGAGGCAATAGGTGGCTCAGTAAGGGTGCCAGTTGGTTCTGCATCAGGGACTGGTTTTTACTTTACATGCAGCGCACTGCCTTGTGCTCAATGTGTGGCAGCGCTCCTTCTGTTGTATCCTCTCAGCAGTCTCTGGTAGTTTCCTTTAACTTGGAAGCAGGCTCTATCAGTCTCCAATGACATGCAAGTCCTTCTAACATGTCAGTCTCTGGTAACACGCAGAAATCTCTTGCAGGAAGAACAATTGGAAACATGGCAGCTCTCTTCAAAAAAAACTCAGTCACCCCACTGTGCCCATCTGGAGGCAGGTCACCCCAATACACCAGCCATACAGATCTGGAGTTAGGTCGCCCCAATACACCAGCCGTACCCATCTGGAGGCAGGTCGCCCCAATACACCAGCCATACAGATCTGGAGGCAGGTCGCCCCAATACACCAGCCGTACCCATCTGGAGGCAGGTCACCCCAATACACCAGCCGTACCCATCTGGAGGCAGCTCGCCCCAATACACCAGCCGTGCCCATCAGGGAGCAATGCACCCCACTGTACCAATGCAACCCTTCCAGTAGCAGGTCACTCCAATACACCAGTCATACCCATCTGGGAGTAGGTCACCCCAATACACCAGCCGTGCTCTTCCAGACGCCTATCACCCCACACAGTGCCAGCATTACACAGACAGGAAGAGGTCACCCCACAGTACCAGCTAGGCTCAGTCAGGAGCTAATGACCCCAACATTCTACTAATTCCCTGCCAGGAGCAATGCCAGCCATACCTAGGCAAAAGCCAGTCACTCCACAATAGCAGAAGGACCCGGATAAGAGCCGGTCACCCCCCAGGTCAGAAGCTAGCCACCCTACAATACCAGCCATGCCCCAACAGGAGCTGGTCACCCCAAAACAAGTCATGTCCAGCCATGAGCGGGTCACCCCACAATGCCAGAGACCCAGACAAGAGACGTCACCCTACAATGCCCAGACAGAAGCTGGTCACCCTACAATACCCAAAGTGCCAAGACAGAAGCCGGTGACCCCACATTTGCCCAGACAGGAGCCGGTGACCCCACATTCCCCAGACAGGAGACGGTGACCCCACATTCCCCAGACAGGAGACGGTGACCCCCCTCGGTATCCGGTGACCCCCCCAGTACACACCCCAGACCTACCTGCATGGTCAGCACCCCCAGCTCCTCGCTGGCCAGTCTCCTCATGTGTTCGGCCAGCAGCTGAGCCTCGTCCAGGATGGAGAAGTCGGAGTCGCTCCGGCCGGCGGTGCACAGAGCGGCCAGGCAGAGAAGACACAGAGCGGAGCCCCCCATCGCCACCGGACATCAGACCGCCGGACAGAGGGGGGGATGGAGCCCGGGACCGAGCCGGGAAGATTGTGCGGGACACCCGGGGATACTCCGAGCTCGGGCGGTTCTCTGAATGTGCCGGAGTCCCGGAGAAAGTGAGCTGAGAGGGGGAGGGGGGCGGAGAATCACTGCCAGACACTGAGGAGGGACCGGAGCGCCACCGCCCCCTGCTGGGGACATAGGGGAAACACAGGAGGATACAGGGGCCAGACTGAGGGGACACAGGGGCTAGACTGAGGGGACACAGGGGCTAGACTGAGGGGACACATAGGGGAGACACAGGGGCCAGACTGAGGGGACAAGGGGCCAGACTGAGGGGAGACACAGGGGCCAAACTGAGGGATTACACAGGAGGGATACTGGGGCCACACTGAGTTGACACACTGGGGCCAGACTGAGGGGGCACAGGGGTCAGACTGAGGGCACAGGGGCCAGACTGAGAGGGCACAGGGGCTAGACTGAGGGGACACAGAGGGGCCAGAGAGACAGGAAGAAGGGGGAATACAGGGGCTAGACTGAGGGACACACAGGGGCCAGACTGAGGAGACATACAGGTGGATAGAGGGGTCACACTGCAAGGACACACAGGAGGGATACAGGGGCCAGACTAAGGGGAAACAGGGGCCAGACTGAGGAGACATACAGGGGGGACACAGGGGCCAGACTGAGGGAACACAGGGGGGACACAGGGGCCAGACTGAGGGGAAACAGGGGCCAAATTGAGGGGGGGATAGGAGGCCAGACTGAGGGAAGATGAAGGAACAGATTGATGAGGGGTATACAAGCTTATATATTTATTTTTTTAATTTAACCTGAACACAAGAAATAAAAAAATCCTCCATCCACAGTAAACAATGTCGAGGACGCCTGCAGGAGCCAGTCATAAGATAAGTAAACCTGCTTTTTAATGGTACTCTAGTCAAAAATGAGCCCTCAGCCCTTCCACTGAAGAGGAGAGGAAACCCTACTGATAAGGTTAGTTTTACACTTTGCAGTTTACATTTGAGTGAGGCTCTGGTGATGTAGCCCTGGCCTGGTTGAATGAAGCTCTGGTGATGTAGCACTGGCCTGGTTGAATGAGGCACTGGTGATGTAGCCCTGGCCTGGTTGAGTGAGGCTCTGGTGATGTAGCCCTGGCCTGGTTGAATGAGGCTCTAGTGATGTAGCCCAGGCCTGGCTGAATGAAGCACTGGTAATGTAGCCCGGGCCTGGTTGAATGAAGCACTGATGATGTAGCTCAGGCCTGGTTGAATGAAGCACTGGTGATGTAGCCCAGGCCTGGTTGAATGAAGCACTGGTAAGGTAACCCTGGTCTGGTTGAATGAGGCAATAGTGATGTAGCCCTGACCTCGTTGAATGAGGCACTGATGATGTAGCCCAGGCCTGGTTGAATGAAGCACTGGTGATGTTGCCCGGGCCTGGTTGAATGAAGCACTGGTAATGTAACCCTGGTCTGGTTGAATGAGGCAATAGTGATGTAGCCCTGACCTCGTTGAATGAGGCACTGGTGATGTAGCCCTGGCCTGGATGAATGAGACACTGGTGATGTAGCCCTGGCCTGTTTGAATGAGGCACTGATGATGATGTAGCCCTGTCCTTACAGGTACATCATGGGGAGGCCACATCACCAGTGCCTTCCTGTGAAATGTCATCTGTAAACTGCAAAAGCTCTTTAGATCTCAAGAGAAAGGTTCCCCCATCCCCCTGCCTCAGATGATGTGCACTGTCACATGTTCCAGGAGGCTGACCCAAAGTTCCAGGAAGTAAAGGGAGATGGATTCATGGTCACATGATGTGCATGGTCACATGTCCCACTCACACGTGCCAGAGTTCCAGGAAGTAAAGGAAGATCTAGTAGATCTTTTTTTTGCCTTTAGTAAAAATGGCCGCCGTGAGAAGAATGGGGAGGAAAAGAAAAGACAGGCATCACTAATCACAGTCATGTACCGCGGGCTGTATCATTTTTTAGCAGGGATCTGAAGATTACTTCATGGCCTCCTCCGTGGTAAACAGAATGATTGAAGCTGATTTCTAGTCTGCACCTGAGGTCTGTATAATGCATGCCTGTGGTGATTCGGAGGGCAGGGGTGCGCCATTGTAAAAAAGTTTGCCGGCGGTGCAGAATTCCTTAAGAAAATACAAAACAGAATAAATTGACCCCAAACCATTATAACTCCCCCTTTAAAATTCTGGACGGCCTGCGAGCCCAGAGCGCACACATCTAGTCATACTCCCCCGGCATGCAAATTCCTGGCAATTATTTCTCCGCTCATGAATTTTTAATCTTCCTTTCTTCTCCGATATTTGCAGTGAGATCACATTTTATGATCATCGCCTCCCCATCCCAACCTTCAGCTTCCAAGGTCTGGACACCGCTGCAGGAGATTTCACGGGGACCCGCTGCTAACGAGAAGCACATAGAATGCAACGCGGAGCTCTGCATCAGATAAGCATGTGATCTACGTTGTTACATTGTGTCAAGGATACAAGTTATGATGTGTGCATAATGCGGCCACAGATGAGCGCTTGTATATGGGGCATTGCCGGGCTTTCATTTTGCTGACAGAGATTAAAAAAAAAAAAGTTTCTGTTGGTTTGTTATCATTTTAAAGGAGAACTATGAGGTGGGTGATTTTCACTCATCCTCATAGTTCGAGCCGACGTGTGACAATGAGACTGTCACAGGTCGGCTCAGTAGATCGGGAAGTGAGCGAACACATACCGTCGCTCGCTCACTTCTCGATCCTGTCCCTGCAGAGTGCCGTTACTGTCACTCACGGATCCCTGCAGGGATCCACCCCCCCTCTCCTGTCCGATCCACCAGCGCTGAGGGCAGAGCCAGCTGTCACTCACGCAGCTGGGTGGATCCAGACAGTATTGTCGGTGATCCGCCACGGCTGCGGCTTCTCAGTATACCGCGAGCTGTAGCCTTAGGAGAACTATGTGGAAAAGCCCTGACCCCATAGTTCTCCTTTAACAAGGATTCTAACAAGCTCCATTGCCCTTCCTTGCTTCTGTAGATTCTGAGACGGATCATTCCGAAAAAAAAGAAATACCAAATGGGAAGATCTGTATAACCATTCTCAGCAGACATTTCACTCTCCCAGCATCCATTTACAGCAGCACATGGAACACCCAGGAAAGTTTGGTACAATCAGTGGCGTAACTATCGCCATAGCGACCCAGGTGGCTGCTATGGGGCCTGGGGCACAGGGGGGCCCGGCCAGGACGAGGAACAAAGGGGTCCCCCTGAAGCCATGCGGGTCGTAAAGGCATCGAGGGCTGCTGGCCGTGAAGAGGAATGCACCGCTCTCCAGATCATTGACAACCTGTTCCTCCTCACAGCCGCTGCTGAGTAGGTGACAGCCAGCAGCTGCGGTGGCGGAGGCTGGGGCCCGGCGGCGGAGGAGGAGGCGGGGCCCAGCAGCGGTGGAAGAGGCCAGGCCCGGCGACGGTGGGGAGGTGGAGCCAGCCGGCGACTGAGGAAGAGATGAGGCCCGGCGGTGGAGAAGGCTGACAGGTAAGACATTTGCGGGGGTGTGACCAGCCTACCTGAGACCCTGCAGAGCCCACTATAGAGAGTCTATGGTGGGCTCTGCGGGGTCACTCTCAGGTGGGCTGTGTAGGATCTCAGGTGGGCTCTGCAAGGGGCCTAGCTAGAAATCACAGGGCCCCATACAAAATTCTGCTACGGGGCCCTGTGATTTCTAGTTACACCCCTGGGTACAATGGTATCCCATACGGTGCAAGCTAAACAGTCCTGCGTCTCTCTATGATTACCTATAGTGGGGCACGCTGGGTTTTGCACTTCACCTGTGACGTAGCACATAGTACAGTGTACATACCCTTGTGTAACAGGTGCCATAGGAGTTTGCATGTTCTCCCCGTGCCCCTGTGCTTGTGTGGGGTTCCTCTGGTTTCCTCCCACACTCCAAAGACATGCTGGAAGGGCAATTGGTTGGCTTCTGTCTAAATTGGTCCTGTATGTATTCTTGTGAGATGTGGACCTTAGACTGTAAGTTCCTCGAGGACTGATGTGAATGTGCAACTATGTAAAGCGCTGCGTAAAAATTGTTGGCGATTGCACGGCTGACACTAACAGCATCCACCCTTCTAACTGACAGCTCAGCCGGCTGCCGCTCCCCTCTTCTCCTGGCCCACTTAAGGTGCCCATACACCTTACGACCATCGCAAGACTTTTGTCTTGTGATGGTCGTATGCTCATTAAAAGCCCGTACGATCTGCCCACCTTGGACGGGCAGATCGTACTTGCGATCATCGGAAGCCCGCCCCGCTGAGGGACAGCCCTGCTTCTACCTGTCTGCAGCTGGCTGATGACATCACCTGAGCCCAGGCAAAGTCAGTGCACTGCAGCTCAAGGATGGCATTTGAATGATAAAGATACAACTTTGTCTAAAAGAATCAGACTTTTAGTGCAGAGGTGTCCCGAGGCGGGGTGACACCCAGTGCGGGTACCAGGTGACACCCTGCCGTGACGTCATCATGCACGCACGTTGTGATACCGCTGTTATCTTGGTGATGGTTGCTGGCGGAGAGAGTAGGGGATGGTTACCCTTCACCCGTCGGGACAAGGCATGTCGCCGGGTCCCCTACTCTCTCTCGCAAGCAACTGTCGAGCTCTCGGTCCATGACCCAGTGCCCGACTTTTCAGAGGCGGTGACATCAAAATGACTGGCCGGCTCGATGCTAATTGGCCGGGAAACCTGCTTCCCAGCCAATCAGCATGGAGCCGGCTTCCCGGGCAATCAGGAAGCGAGTAATGACTAACCTCCCGGCTTCCTGATTGGCCAGGAAGCCGGCTCCATGTTCCCCTACGGCACTTTCCTCTGACTGGAAGTCCTGGTATCAGGGAAGGTATCTGAGCATTTGGGCGAGTACAAGTACTCCCCGAAATACTCGGTATCAGCACCCACCGACTCTGATACTAGTATCGGTATCGGTGCATCCCTAATTTGTATCCACCAAAAACACCTTTGCCGGCAGATTCTATATACTGTAAGTGTTTGCAGTGTTATTATAAAACCTTCTACATATATATATATACTGTATATATGAGGCCGTCTGAACCCGGCATGTTTGGGAAGTGTTATAAATTGGCATACCTGGGCTGGGCGTAGGAGGTTCAGGTTGCATTAAACTTCAGCTCAGGAATTTTCAGCATCAGTTACCTGTCCTCCAGCATCTGCAGATGGCACCTATGGCACCGCAGCTTTCACCACCTTGTTTGGAACACATTTATCACACCTGAAATATTAATTTATTCCGAGCAAGTTACTCATCCTTAAAGCTGAAGTTTATTCCGCTTGTATTCTGCTTTTCCTGGTCCATCCCTTTCCCCTTCATCAACATGCTAATAAAACATTTCAGTTAAACCTTTCCATTTTGGTTACATACTCCTTTTTAGAGCCGGTGATGTCATCACTGAGTCTCTGTGCTTCTCTAGGCACTGCAGGCAGGTCATGACTGGTGGGAGGGGCTGACAGGGGGCTGTACATTGCTTCGTGAAAACATCACAGCACCCCTCCCCCCCCCCCCCCCC
>NW_017306399.1:2028667-2031472 GCF_000935625.1 Nanorana parkeri | reverse complement strand
CCTTACACCTATTGCAAGCAGGACCGGATTTACCCTCCCTGCCGCCCCAAGGCCGGGTTCGGCAATGCCCCCCTTCCGAGGAGAATGCCAACCAGATAGCGGGGGTGGCATGGTTGGTTTGAATTTTTTTATGTTTTTTTTGTTTGTTTCTCTTTTTTTTTTCTACTTTTTTATCACTTTTTAATTTTTTTTTTACATTTTTTTACTTTTTACATTTTTATTTATCTTGTCATCTTTTACTTTTTTATAATTTTTTTTAACTTATTATTTTTTATCTATAATTATTTTCTTATTTTTTTATATTTTTCTTACTATTTGTTACTTTTTGTATTACTTCATTTTTTAATGTCATTTATTATTACTTATAATTTTTTACTTTTTTTTAACTTTTCAAAGTATTTTATTGGTTTTTAACAATTTTTACAAAGAAATAAAAATATGTAACATTGGTACATAAGCGTTTACATAGACATATGCATACATTAAGGTCATATGCATGTACATTCAAAAGTGTAATAAAACTGAAACTATAATTTTTTACTTTTATTTATGTAATTATTTTTTTATCCATTTTTTTTCCACCTAACTTTAATGCTATCACACAGGAGCTAACAAGTCACTGTGTGATAGCATTTGGACGTGACAGGTTCTCTTTATTGATCCTGTCACCTCCAATACAGGAGTTCCAGCACAGCACTGTGCTGGAACTCTTTTTTTTTTTTTAGAGCCCGTGGAACGTGCATCGAAAAAAAAAACGTGAAATCGCAGCACACAAAAACGTGCACAAGGGTGCTTGGTCCTTCAATAAAGAAGGGACCTCGATTCCCGACCCCAAGGCTCCTGACAGGGGTTGAAATACTATGGTCCACCTACCCGAAGGCAGGTGGACCCCGATTCTTTGGGCACCTGCCGAAACAGGTCCCACATAGTACTAGGTAGGGGGCTCTCCCGAAGAGAGACCCCCTGGTTGGAAGGAGGCAGAGAACCCTATATTAGGGCACAGAACCTCCTCCCCAGCATCGGTAATAGGCCCTGAAGGAACCTGCACCCTAAGCAATCTGTGGGTCAAAATTTACAAAAACACAAAAAGTGCCAATCGTGCATGAGGTGCAATAGATAAATAAAGAGTGCCAGTGCACCACGCTGACAGGCCCTAGGGGCCGGAGTGCACAAATATTGCCCCAGGCTAGCCATAAGGCCTGTCCCAGAGGCGATGTGCAGAAAATGCAATGTGGTGTGTGTCCATGTGCACAGTGAGTCATGTGGGGTCCCACACCCAAGTGACTCCCTGAGCACCCCTGGGACGCCACCCCCAGGGGGCACAACACCACGGGCTTCTGCCGCCTCCCAACCCATCCGGCCAGACCTTGTGGTTCTCCGCTCACATCAGAAGGTAGTGCCTTCAGGGGCCCTCCCACTGTCTAGGGTCTACCCAATACTCAGGGCCTGGCGCAACTAGCAGTGTACCGAACCCCACCCAACACCCACCTTTACGTCAGAGGGTACTAGGACCCATCCACCCCTTTCCATAGGTGACAGCATCTTTTCCCCTCCAACAACCGATAAGAACAGATACTACACCTAATCTTAGCCAAAAGGCAGAGAAGCTGGAACTCCTGTGACAGGTGAGAGAGGCGGAGCTCCCCACACTGGAAGCGATTCTGGCGGCTGAGCTGACTCCAGATTTTTTCCAGGGGCCAGTGTAGTGCATTCCCTCACCCGCCTGACACCCCCTGTCTTGCTTTCCAGGCTCCGCTGCCCCTTCTGCTGGCCCAGGACTGGTGCCGGCGGGTAACGGGGAAGGAGCCCGCCTAAACATCCGTTCGCCGATCTCCTCCCCGCTGAATGGGGCCGGGAGTGACGCTGATTGTCATTCCCCGGCGGTGGAAAATGGGGATGTGAAAGCTATTGGAACGCGATCTGTGCTCCAGTAGCTTCTTTGGAGTGGAAAGATGACACCACAGGTCTAATTGACCCCTAATGTCACCTTAAAGAGAATCTGTCACCACGAGTATGCCGTCACATATGGGGCTTGTCAGTAAAAAAGGTTTTAAAAAAATAAAATGAAATAAATGTAAACATTTTGAAAAATGAAAGTCCCCGCCCCCGCGAACATAAACACGCGTCGGGAGCGCCTACATACAAAAAAACTCTGAATGCGCTACACATGTTTGGTATCGCCGCATGTGCCAGCGTGAGAGCGATAATTCCAGAGCCAATATTCACAGATATCTCTAAACTAATGGCCCCTATGGGCTTTGAAAGCGTCGCCAATGGACAATTTGGGCTACCATATTTTGTCGCCATTGCATGGACGCACACATTTTTCAACCTGGGCATGTTGGGTATCTATTTACTAATCATAACCTCGTATTTTATATTTTAGGAAAAAATTGGGTTTTATATTGTGCTTTTTCGGCACTAAAATCAACTTAAGTGTATTCTTTACAAAAATTTAGTTTTTGATAAAGAGTTGCGCTAATATCGTGCGACGTAAGAATTTGCAACTGCTGCCATTTTATTCTACAGGGTCTTGGCCTTTCAGAATATATATTATATTTTGGGGGTTTTAAGTAATCTTCAGGCCCAAAATGTGGATTATAACGTGTGTGCAAAAAACACCTTGGCAGCGAAAGGGTTAAAGAGCAGCTCCAAACAAAAATAAAAATGGAAACATTGTTACCAAACCAAGAAATTCCGTTCCTCTCCCCGGTGATCTCGGTTCTGCCGCTGGATTCAACAAGATTTTCATGCTGCTTCTTTGCCCGCTGTTCATGCACATGACTGGTGACATGGGTGGAAGGG
>NW_017306399.1:2004283-2028629 GCF_000935625.1 Nanorana parkeri | reverse complement strand
GGGGGAGTATGAAGTTCCTCTGTCACCCCCAACATGCTTTGAACATCAAGAACTGCAATGGTCGTCCCTGTGAGACAATCTGCACTGCTATGTCTGGCTGACAGGGCGTGTCTGACGAGCAAGACGTTATGTCCCGCAGGGCACAGACAAATGATTTCCTCCTTCCCTATTCATAAACTCATGCCAGTCTCATGACTGACGGCCCGGGGAACAAGGAGAACAACAAGAAAATGTTCTGTATTCCTCCGCCGACGTTATCAGGATCAGTTACCGGTGTGCGGGGCATTTGTGATGGTGCAAGGTGCGGTAGTCACTAGCAACCAATTAGAAATCATCATGACTGTAGATATCTACAAAATTGCGTATATTCGCATATGTATACGCGCGTCGCATATATGCGTGCACTATATGTAATCCCAGAATTGCACACAACATCCCACCCAGCTCACTGATATCACTGGTTGCCAAGAGCTGGGTGGGATGCCAGCCAGTGTGACCCGC
Source organism: Nanorana parkeri (assembly GCF_000935625.1). Lineage (NCBI taxonomy): Eukaryota > Metazoa > Chordata > Amphibia > Anura > Dicroglossidae > Nanorana > Nanorana parkeri. Next base: position 2,028,128 of record NW_017306399.1, on the reverse strand, counting down.
TCAGCTCCTGGCAACCAGTAAAGCCAATGAACTGGGCAGGACTCCAGCCAGAGAGTCACAGATTGCTAAGAAGAGCTCTTAGCAACCTGGGACGCACCGGACGGAAATGGGGCAGCAAAGGGGGTCACTTGCCACTTGACCCGACGAGATTCCGCCTGAGGCCCTGAGCATAGAGACCCAGTCATGGCATCCCTGGGACTAGAATAAAGTAGAGAAAGCCTTCATTTGACTCATTAATTAGCATTTCAATGACGGAAGTACAAAGGGAAGACAAAATATAAGCAGATTGAGCCTCAGTAACAAACGTATCTAGAAAACTGCAGGAAAAAAACCTACATTTTTCTTTCAAACAAAGAAGAAATAAAACCGAGTACAATAGCAAATAAACATGCGCCGTCCTCGCTCGGGAAGAATGCAGCACAGACCGAATTCATTTAACGTGAAGCACAATATACAATCTTTGTACATTAACCACACACACACACGCACCCTGGAGGCCAACAACGGAGCCAGGCTTTGTGCAGTTTTTTTTTTTCCGACTGTCATGGAAACGGAACTCAAGTTATTTTTTTCCCCCTTTTTTTTTTGTAGTTTATGTTTTTGTTTCAGCCGGGGAGATGATTGTGATAGACGGAAAACAAGGAAAGGAGAACAACGAGCGGCGCAGAAACTGGGGACGTTTGTTTCCCTCTACGTGACAGGCCGAAGTGACAGCGCTAATGACTCCTTCAAACGAGGCCGGTAATTAATGAATGCAGACCAGGTACCGCATTGGCATGCCAGTCAGTCTGCAGAGAATCGCCGCGCAGAACGGGGAAATAAAGTTTATGTTTCCGAGAGGCAAGATGGAGCTGAAAGGCTTTGTCGGTTTCTGGGGACACTCGGCGCTCAGCAAACCGAAGCTCTGCTCAATTAAAGTGTACGCAGTTCATGTTACAGTCATATCAAGTGCATCGGATCTCATTAGGGAGCAATGGTATATTGCTGTCAAATCAGTGTGTGTGTGGAAATCAACACTTTGGGCCTTGTTTATAAATGAACTCCAAGAATGTCACCAGCACTCCAATGTAAACGTGAAAAAAAGATAGATTTATTGACACGTATTTGTCATAAATGCAAGCACTTTCGGGGGCCTCACAGGGTCCTCTTCATCAAGCTCAGAATGAGTCGCCATGCAAGATTGCATGTACATTCATCCTGGAGGCAAAAACGGACGTTGTTAGTATATTTTATTTCCAGATTAAATGTAATATCAGATAAATGCCACATTATGGCCACTAGATGGAGCTGAGGAGTATAGGAAATGGATATGGCCACTAGATGGAGCTGAGGAGCATACGTTTGGCCACTAGGTGGAGCTGAGGAGCATAGGAAATGAGTATGGTTATTAGATAGAGCTGCAGGGCATAGGACATGAGTATGGCTACTAGATGGAGCTGAGGAGCATGCATGGGAAATGAGTATGGCCACTAGGGGGAGCTGAGGAGCATAAGAAATGAGTATGGCCACTAGATGGAGGTGAGGAGCATGCATGGGAAATGAGTATGGCCACTAGATATAGCTGAAGAGCATAGTAAATTAGTATGGCCCCTAGGGGGAGCTGAGAATCATAGTAAATGAGTATGGCCCCTAGGGGGAGCTGAGGAGCATAGTAAATGAGTATGGCCACTAGATAGAGCTGAGGAGCATAGTAAATGAGTATGGCCACTAGATGCAGCTGAGGAGCATAGGAAATGAGTATGGCCACTAGATGGAGGTGAGGAGCATGCATGGGAAATGAGTATGGCCACTAGATAGAGCTGAAGAGCATAGTAAATGAGTATGGCCCCTAGGAGGAGCTGAGAATCATAGTAAATGAGTATGGCCACTAGATAGAGCTGAGGAGCATAGTAAATGAGTATGGCCACTAGATAGAGCTGAGGAGCATAGTAAATGAGTATGGCCACTAGATAGAGCTGAGGAGCATAGTAAATGAGTATGGCCACTAGATAGAGCTGAGGAGCATAGTAAATGAGTATGGCCACTAGATAGAGCTGAGGAGCATAGGAAATGAGTATGGCCACTAGATTGAGCTGAGGAGTATAGGAAATGAATATGGCCACTAGATTGAGCTGAGGAGCATAGGAAATGAGTATGACCACTAGATGCTGAGGAGCATAGGAAATGATTTTGGCCACTAGATGGGGCTGAGGAGCATAGGACGTGAGTATTTCCTGTGCTCATCAGTGCCACCCAGTGGCCATAATGTGGCATTTACATGATATCACATTTAACGTGGCAAGAATAAATGCTAACACTATCCGTTTTTGCCTTCATTCACACAGAACGAATATTAGTGCTGATGTAAGTGTGAATGGCTCTGCATATTGTTTATAAATACACCCCCGTGAGTGTTTGGGGCTCTTCTGTTTTTAAAGTATGTTTTAAATATTGTTCTGGCCGAAAAGCACCACCGACACTGGGCCGAGGAAGAAGTCATGGGCAGTGCTGGAGATGTTCCGGATAGATGGGCATTTTTTTTTTAAGGGGGGGGGGGGTCTAAAAATGAAAAGCAAAAAATACGGAGTTCCACTATAAACCAAATTGTGCTTTAAATTCTCTAAATTGACCTCCTGTGGTGGGAGCAGACACGATACCATCACCGCCCAGAACCACGGATCTCTGCCAATGCAGAGCGGGAGGGAACGGGTGAATCACAAGATTAGTTTGCAAGTAAAACCATTCACACACGTACTATATTTCAGCCGTGTCTTACATGTCACAATGTAACTGTATTGTGGGTTTAATTATCTTTTTATACAAGCCGGCTTATTGTCACAGACAATCAGCAACTCCCATCATCCCTCATTATGAATTTTGTAGCAGCAGCTGGAGAAATGCGAGTCGTCTACATCTGGGATTCATTCTCCCCGTTGTATACAATACATTTCTTATTGGAGGATTAGCATATATCGTAACGCAGATTAAACATTTGTTTTACTTTCTTTTTTTATTTTTCTTCTTTTTTTTTCTGCTGCATTAAAAAAGAGTTTCGGCTCTTTCCAAAAATAGTCTCTTTATCTCTTTATGTGCAAAATAACAATCTGAAAAAATATAATTAAGGAAACGCAGCTGGACAGTGTGCCGCGATATTCATCTTCTCCGTGTGCACGTGTTTTCTCTCCATAGGCGCTAAACAAACTATTGCAAATATTATTCTTCCTCACGTCCTGGTAAGGTTTTGTGTGTTGCATTATTAACCTCTTGGTGACAAAATGGGATTTAATTTGATGTGACATATTCCATATTCACATATAAATTCTTTTTTTTTTAATATAGTTTAACATATTAAAAAAAAATGTGAAAAAAAACTATTTTTTTTTACAGTTTTGGCAATAGCAATATGTACATAATTAGTGTAGTTGACAGAAAATAATTAATAATACATTATTTTATTCGTCCTGATTTGTAGGGTATATCATCTGTCTGGGATTTCAGTTTATTTTGGGAGTTATAGGTCACAAAATACAAGGAGTGAAATACAATTCTAGTGTGGAACAATTCAGGGGCGTCCCGAGGTCAGGTGTCACCCGGTCAGGTGTCACCCGGTCGTCATTGCGCGTTGTCATCGCGCGGTGGCGTCATCGCGCATGCACAACCATCTGAATGATGCCTGCCGGCGGCCATCTTAGTGATGGACGTCGGCAGAGAGAGGAGGGGAGGTTCACCCGGCGGGATGAGGTATGCCGCCGGGTCCCCTCCTCTCTCCTGACACTGTCGGTCTCTCGGTCCATGACCGAGTGCCCGACTTTTTAGAGGGGGTGACACCCGGGTGCGACCGCACCCCTGCACCCCCCTAGTGACACCACTGGTCCTGATTTGTAGGGTATATCATATGTCTGGGATTTCAGTTTATTTTGGGAGTTATGGGTCACAAAATAGGAGTAAATAACAAGTTTACTGTGGAACAATTTTAGAATGTGGTATGTTGTCTCCTAGCTTTAATAGCCTCTTCGGCACTATATTTTCTTATCATTTTTTATTAAACGTTTTTGACTTTTTTTTTCCTTTTTCAAACATTTTTGAAAAATTTAAAAAAAACTTTAAAAACTTTTATTTTTACATTCTTTTTAAACTAGGGGGCACTAAGCGGTTATTTATTTTATTTATTTACAGGGCCTTTTGATACTAACAGAGCTATTCACAGAAGGGTGAAGAGTTTGGAGAAGGCCGGAGATTTAAACAATCTAGACCAAAATAGCTGATTTGGAAAAATTCTCCAATTCCGCTCACTTCCCAGCTATGTTGTCCGAGATTGTTCACTTCTCCTGCCTTCTCCAAACTCTTCACCCTTCTGTGAATAGCTCTGTACATATTCTGGGGAGATACTTTATTCTCAGAGATGCTTTGTATCACTTTTGTAATACTCTGAACCGGCTCCACAACACAGTGAGCTGCAAGCCGGCTCAGTGGCTTTCACAGCACTGTGATCCCTGCATTACCTATCGCAGTGATCACAGTGCTGAGACCCCTAATTTGCTGTTGAGGGTCCCTCTATGGACCAGCGCTCATTGGGGGTGCTTTTCACTCACCTCATAGTTCTAGCCGACCTGTGACAATGACACTGTCTCAGGTCGGCTCAGTAGATCGGGAGGTGAGCGAACACATACCGGCGTTCGCTCACCTCTCGATCCTGTCACGGCTCTCTGCCGTGACAGGGAAGGGGCTGGATTCCCCCCTCCCCGCTACGATACGCCAGCGCTGACTGGCGGAACGGACGGGGGAGGGGGCGGGTACAGCTGGCTCTGCCTCTAGATAGGCAGAGCCAGCTGTCAGTCACGCAGCTGGGCGGATCCAGACATAATTGTCGGGATCCGCTTCAGCTGCGGCGTCTTAGTATACCGCGAGCAGCAGCTACAGCTCGCGGTATACTGAGCCTAGGGTGACGGGAGGATGCTAGTTTGTGTCCTCCCGTTACCCTAAGGAGAACTATGGGGAAAAGCCTTAACCCCATAGTTCTCCTTTAAGGGAACTTATTGCTTAGCAACAAAAAACTTCCAGTGGGCCATATGGTCTAAAGCAGGGGTATCTAAACTTCGGGCCCTGGTGGGGAGACTACACATCCCATTATGCCGATGCCTCTAGGTGTCATGCTGAAGCTGTTAGAGCCTTGCAATGGGGCTGGTAGTTCCACAACAGCTGGAGGGGTGTAGTTTGGCTACCCAAGGTAACCTACCTCTGTTCTAGAGGCAGGTACACCAAGGTACCTTTACTTTGGTCTGAAGATCTGTGTAAATAAATGCACCGCTGTCAGTGTACACCAACAGTGACTGCAACTATTTGGCTGCGGTCACTGTTCAGCCCACAATTTGCAACTCATAGTGGTCACTATGTTTGCCTGATGAAGCGACTGCCCTAAGTTCCGAAACATTGCTCTTACATGTGATGCCATGTATACCTGCCCAACCCACTGACGTCACTGCATGCCAGGAAGCCAGTGTGACACCAGCCAGAGCGAGCTGCACAGCTCCTACCAAACGGTGGCGCCAGTGAGCTGGGCGGGAAGCTGCACAGAGCGTCACGGGTTGCTAAGAGGTCCTAGCAATCAGGGGGACACTGTGTCCAGCCCCTGCCACCTCCCTCTAACACCTGACCCCCCCACCCCCCTACTTCCCCAGTTTGAAGCCATCTGAGGCGACCGCCTCAGTATAGGGACGGCCCTGAATAAGATAGAGGTTTCAGTGCACTTTTGGTAGTTAGATAATAGATATTCATAGAAATCTGTACATCAGTCCAAAAACAGGGACAACTAAGGAGGAAAGAGAGACAGAGGGAGGTATACCCCCATCAGGTCCCTTGCCTTGGCGTATTTGGAATTCATGCTGGAAATTGTAGCATGAAGCTTTTTTTGCTGCGTCCCTGGAGATCAATTGTAACTCTCCGGTCTGCCAAGACAAAAAAATATATATATAATGTCCGATCTACAGAACAACATATAAAACTAACATTGGGGAGAGGAATATTAAGTCTTTAGCAACATGTGCTAAAAATTATATTGTTCTCGTTACTGGAATGTTGTTATTGTTTTGCGGTTCTGTTTCTACCCAAAAACAAATAAAATGGAGTAAAATCTAAGAGAATGTGGAAACAATGTTACAATGGAATAGTTTGTGCACTCTGTGGAGTCCTGGGGTCACCCTCCGATTCTCTGGAGGATGTGTCTGCGTGTGTTTGTGCTTCATTGTAAAGACATTAAGGAGAATTTGGTGACATTTTAATATTTGATTCAACATTTATTAGTACACGTGTGTGGAAAACGTTCAACCGCAGCTCCGGAATCAAATGCATACTTAGCAGTTTTCAGCAAGAATGAAAGAGTCACACTTGAAAGTTTTAAAGGGAAACTACATGTCAACGTTTTTGTATTTTTTTGCGTAACTGAAGCCAAAACTTTTTTTTTTTTTTTTTAGTTTTGGTTAGAGTGGTGAAGGATTAGAACTCCTGTCAGGTTTGTATTGCTGTCTGTGTCCCCCGTTAGGCAAATCCCCCCTCTCTGTTTGTCCTGGTGACCGTTATCACTGAAAGTGAAAGGAAGTCTTAAATTTAGGATGGCCACCAGAACAGGAATAGATTGGAATTCTTCCAATGGGGACAATAGTTCTGGTGACCCTGCTGACCACCAGAGATCTCCCTTTGGAGGGATTTCCTCTCACTTCCTGTTGTAGCTAATGGACAGGAAACAAAAGAAAATCCCCCCCCCAATGGGACACATGGTAAAAAAAGCAGACATGGGTTATAAGTAGGGAAGCACCAATAACAATACTAATATGGATATTGGTGCCAATACCAAGTATTTGGGCTTGTACTCATACTCACCTAAATGCTCCCGATGCCGGAACTTCTGGTATCAGGAAGCCGGGCGGTGAGTCATTACATGCTGCCCAGTATCCTGATTGGCCGGGAAGCCAGCTCCATGCTCCCTCGTCAACAGAGAGCATGGAGCTGGCTTTACGGCCAATCAGGAAGCCTGTGTGTATTAATATGCTATATTTTCTCTGTCAGTACCCCTGCTTGTGAGCTATACCCCCATGTCAGAACAGGAAGTGGTAGGAAATCTTTACATTGGGTACAAAGAAAAACACATTTGAATAAAGAGTCTGTGCCTCTCTGTCCTGGTGATGACTACATCCTCCATTTCCTGTACAGTTGTGACACAGAAACAGCAAGTCGGGGGAAACACCAGCGGGGTCACAGACAGAAATGTGATAGGTCATCCCAGCTCTATCCAAAACTAAAACAAAAAGTTAGGCTATAAAGTGAAACTCCATCCCGGCTATAGTAGTCATCATGAATGAATGAAGTCAAATTGCAAAATGCTCATCCTTAGCGAAAAAAGAAAGAAAAGGCCGGTCGGAGCGCACAGTTCCTGGACTATTGGGACCGCTATTGGCTGTATAAAATTTTGTCGGACACCGGTCACCCCCCCAGCGTAGCCGTGTAATGACAGTATGGTGAATTTTACACGCTGTTATTGCAAAGGCGGCTGATTTGTGGAACATGTCAGGACAGATCCGGGCTTTTATCTCGGCGCTGTTTACTCTGGACGGAGTTGAAAGGATGCTGTGGAGATATGTAGCTCTAGTGGGGCGCGCGCGGCGTCAAGTCAAGGTCACTGAGCCAAACGATATTCCTTCTATTGCAGAGGCGTAAAATCCATGACTCCGGCCAAACGTCGGTGTGGACCTGTCATTAGGGTTGCCACCTTTCCTTCAAGTGAAACCCGAACACTCTTGTGCTGCGCGCGGCTTGTATTTTTGGGAGAATATAGAGGAGAGAGTGAGGTGAGACAGCCAGCCGTGGGGAGGGGGGGGTTCTGGGGTGGCACCCTGATGCTTCTAGGGTATCAGGTGGGCTATGTGGGCTCTTAGGGTGGCTATTCAGATTCTCAGGTGGGCTATTCGGGCTCTCAGAAGTGCTGTGTGGGCTCTCAGGCGAGCTATGCTGAGTCTCAGTTGGGCTGTTTGGGCTCTCAGGTGGCTGTGCGGGGTCTCAGGCGGGCTACACACGCTCTCAGGCGGGCTATGCGGGCTCTCAGGTGGCTGTGTGTTTGATCTCAGGTGGGCTATGCAGGCTTTCAGGAGTGCTGTGCGGGCTGTGTGACGTCTCCCTTGGGGTCCGGAGGCAGGCAGCGTGCTTTCAGAAAGACGTGGGAGGAGATGTGGGGGCAGGCCTGCACCTGTTTACAGGCGCCCGCAGCTCAAAGGTAGATGCAGCTGCCTGAAGTCCTGCACTTGCTGGGGACCTGAGCAGACGAATCTGTCAAAAAATTTAAAGTGCCGGTATCGGCACTTAGTATCTTGTTTCCTTGATGTCAGCTGGCTGGAAACCCGGACACATGACTCAAAAATCGGACTGTCCGGGTGAATCCCGGACAGATGGCAACAGTACCTGTCAGCATCAACCATAGCATGAGCGCTGCGCAAACTGTTGGCGCTATATAAATCCTGTATAATAATAATGATGCTGCTAGCTCCATGTAGACTGGTGGATGAGGCCTTATCAGCCTTGATGGGCTTTATAGAAAAACTCATGTGACCAATTACAGAACTCCAGCCAAAAAAAGCAATATATGCACATTTGCATTACCACGTTGTACACATAGGTGTAAATAATGCAGACATTTTTTTTTTGGTACCTGCATTGATCTCCCAAAATCTTTAATATGCAAATGAGGTCCCTGGCAGAGTAATAAGTTGTCAAGATACTGTATGTGCCATGGCTACTCGCCGGGGGAAACGAAGGAAGGGAGCTAGGTGAATTTAGGCATCACAGCATCTCTAGGATGTGTTTTCTCTATGAGTGGTGATGATTATCTACTTCCTATATGGACAACATCAACTAATGGTTTAGGCGTAGACTCAAATCTGTAGGAAAGCCAGGAATAACATCTATATGCCTAAACTAAATCTATCTATAGGTCTATTTATAAACAATTTGTAGAGCCATTTACCCTGTAAATCTCTGTGAAAGTTCAATTTGTGCAAACCGAGGCAAAGACGAACGTTCTTTCTATATTTTCTTTTCAGGCCAAATGTAATGTAATACCGCTTTATGTCCACTAGATGGCGAGGAGCATCAGAAATAAGCATTTCAGCTCCATCTAATGGCCATAATGTAGTATTACATTTATATCAGGGAACCAAGAAACCAGATGGAAACTAACAGTGCAGGTTAAAAAAATAAAGGAGTTATAGAACGCGACAATAAACAAAATAGCAAAACAAGCAGAGCCGAGCCAGGGGTCAGAAGCCAAAGCGGGTAGTCAGCCGAGCCAGGTCTGGGAGCGCTGAGAGCAGGATGAATGAGTATAATAGCCGGAGTCTGGAACCAGGAAATCGGTAGACAGAGCAGTGGCATCACAAGGGGGGTGCAGCCCGCACCCGGGTGACACCAAAATGACTGACAGTCATTTTGGCGTCACCCCCTCTAAAAAGTCGGGCACTCGGTGGACTGAGAGCCTGACAGTGTCAGTAGAGAGGAGGGGACCCAGCGGCATACCTCATCCTGCCGGGTGGATGTCCCCTCCTCTCTCTGCCAGTATCCATCACCAAGATGGCTGCCAGCAGGCGTCAATCAGATGATGACATGGCGGGGTGACACCCGGCCTCGGGACTCCCGAGACAGAGTCAGGATCATACACGGTGCACAGGAACAAGCAGAGAGCACTTGGTAGGTCTGAACAAACGTAAGGGAGGTTAACCAAGTGAAAAGACTGGCGTTGGAGTCGCATCATCACTGTGAGACACGAAGTTGTCAGGAGCTTGGTAGTAGTTGCAGAATGATGAAGTTTACGGGTTTGGTCATAAGAGGGCACCTATGAGCAGAAGTTAGTGTCAGAAACACGGCACAGAAGCTGAATCTGCAGCACGAGTGGAAAGGGAAGGCTAAGAAACCCCGACAATTTCATTTGAATGAAATACCACATTACACCACTGGATGGCGCTGTGGAAAATTAAATAAGTATTTCAGCTCCATCTAATGGTCCTAATGTGACATTATACTTCATTTACATGAAATACCGCATTCAGGTTGGATGTAATGTAATACTGCAACATGTCCACTAGATGGAGCTGAGAAGCATAGGAAATAAGCGTGCATTTCCTTTGTTCCTCAGCTCCATCTATTGGACTTAATGTGGTGTTAACCTTAAATTACATTCGACCCCCAAAAAAAAAAAAATACTAAGAACGTCCGTTGTTGTCTCAATTCACACAAAACGAACGTTCAGAGATTCGTAGGGTGAATGGCTCTGCGACTGAAAATAGGCCCCAAGGTATGTTTATCACCTGTGTTCAGTTCTGTTAGGAAAATAGTTTCTTGTTACTACGTTGCAGAATTTCTCAACAGGAGATCCTGCCAGTAACAGCAATTCCTGTCGCAGGCTGACAGTACTAATCCAATTAGTCATCAGCATTGTCAGCCTGTCATATGCATGCATTCAGTTGGGTGTTGGACTGCAGGGGGGGACCCCGCTGGAAGGGTAACTTTTGATTTACAACAAAATTCAGCTTCAGAGTCACGAGCAGCTCTCCAATAATCCTTCGCCTTCTCCCAAACGCAGAGCCGCTGTTTACGTAGAACGCAGCAAACAGACATTTAGACCGTTCTCCCGTAAATTCCTTCCATCAACACAGCTTGTTTAATGAAACCCAATCCGGCTTTCATCATTCCGACGGCTGAGCCCCCATCTGACACATTCCAGGTCATAAAAAGCTTAATTGTGAAGATCTGTTTCTGGAATTAGGAAGTCACATGACCCACGTCTTGGAAGACGGAGCCAAGGACTCATTCTGCGCACATTTACACAACGTGCTGATTTAATTACTTCCTCAACTCCATCATTACGGGGACGCGCTCACATTTTCAGTTTTCTTCTGTTATATTGGGTTGACTTTGATCCTTATATTTTTTGCCTCACATAAAATCTGACAACGGAGAATTCACAACTCCGCCCCCAGCTATACCTCAAACCTTGTCTCAAAGTATCACCCTAACCGTCGGCTCCGCTCATCCCAAGACCTCCTGCTTTCCAGCTCCCTCGTCAACTCCTCCCATGATCGCCTCCAGGACTTCACTAGAGTCTCTCCCATCCTCTGGAACTCTTTACCCGAAACTGTCCGTCTATCACCTACTCCGCCTGCCTTTAGACGTTCCCTTAAGACTCATCTCTTCAGAGAAGCCTATCCCACCTCAACCTAACCACTGAACCTTCACATTCTCAGACAATTCATCCCCACACAGCTATCTCCTCATGTATCACTTCCCCCTCCCCTTTAGATTGTAAGCCCTCAGGGGCAGGGCCCTCCTTACCATCTTGTCTTGCGATTGTAATGTCTTCCTTATATTGTAAAGCGTTGCGCAAACTGTTGTATAATAATTAGCGGGTCAGTTACCATATCCCTTACAATGGATGCGGCTTCTTGATGTTTGAAAATGTTGTTTCCTGCAGAATCAGCTGAGCACTGGTCCCGATATCCTGTTTTAGGGTGAATCCTTTCCGTTACAGGGTCCTATGGAGCCACCCTTGTGTGAGCTATTAAGCTGTGCATCTCCACAAACACAGGCAAACCACTGCTTCCTCCAGGCTAGTGGATGAACGGCTGCTGCAGTCTGCTCTTTCCCTTGTGATCCTGAACTGGACAGAAGGTTCAGGGAAGCAGAGCTGAGGGAGTTGGAGTTGTTCAAAGACATAACAACTAAATGCTTGGGCAAAAATATAAAGAAATACTTTGCCGGGCCATATATATATATATTATGTATTTATTTGATCAAGACTCATTATTGAAAAAGTTTGAGCACTTAACTACTTTAAGTCTGTGCATAAATGTCACTTGAAGGGCAAGCTCACACCAGCCATTGCGTTCTGGCCGGAATGTACCGGATCACTTTGTTGTGGGGCGGGAAGGGGTGTGGCGGTCCATTGAACTTAATGGCACTATAGCCACACTCTCCGGCAGCAATGTGATGCGTGCCACATCAATGCCTGTGGTCCAGTCCGACAAATTGCTGCAGGCACTTTTTTTCTGACTGCAACACAGGCATTGATGGGCCACACGATCCCAGTCGCATTGTGGCTGCGGTGCCATTCACTTCAATGCACCACCACACCCACCGCCCTCCCAACAAAGTGAGCCGGCCACAACACAATCCAGTGTGTTCTGGCAACAATCGTGCTGGTAAGCACTGTGGCTGGTGTGAAGCGGCTCTAAGACATTGACCAGCTCCCATAAGACAAAATCACTAGAATTATAAAAATTTACATCAAAAGCTTTTTTTTACTTTGCTGTCATCCACCTTTGAAGTCTAACATCCTCTATACACAATCACAGCTTTCTGCTCACTTGCTTTCACGTAACTTGTCACTGGCTAATCTAAAGGTTTATAGCGGTCCATGTAATCAGGGGAGGGAGAAGGGTGACAATCTCATAGGGTATCATTTTTTTAATGTAAATTGGAGTGATTTGTCTTATCTTTCAGCACAATACATTAGGGGATAGTTTCTCAACAAGGAGTGTCCACAAAATAGATATAGTTTTATTTAAAAAAAAAAAAAAAGCATCACACATTTACAAGTGTTCCAGTGCTAGCACTCCCCATTCTACCAATAACCTAGAAAATGTTTTGCCTGCAGCTCCACTTTAATTCTTTATGTTGCACAAGATTGGGCAAGGGGCACATCTGCCTAAATAATTTTTCCCCCAATAGAAATGTCTGGAAGTATCAAGACTTGTGCTGGGTGTCATGAGTGTAAAAATGACTAAAATATGACATCTGGTGGGGAGTTAAAGAACTGCACCAGAATAATCACAAGAGGTCCACATAATCATTTCACAACTATACCAAGTAATCATTCCCTAGTGTTGCAATTGTATAATCAGCGCTTTTGGTGTTTCCTTTCAATGCAATGTGTCAGCAGCAGCGAAAACAAGTGAATCCTAAAGTCATTCTCTGCAAATCTCAAGACAAAGTCACTGCTGCAACAACTAAATCGATGTAAATTAAAATAGATGATAAAAATCGGGTCCGCACCCCAGACATGCCTCTTCTCCCTTAACAACGATCGAGGTTGAATGGCACCCGACCCCCACATGTAACGCCCGCCAGCAATTAACAACCCAATGTGATACTGGGAACTGTTGTATTCCTCTATAGCCGACGGTACATTAACAGCGCAATGTACCATCAGCTATAGAGAATACAAATACCAATCCCAGCAATACATTGTACACTGTATGTATATTTTATTGCAGGGATTTATTGTATTCCTCTATAGCTGGTGGTATTCTGTATTGTGTAATGTATTATTGCCTTTTTTTAATCCAATCAAACCTAATAATCAGCTAACCAATCAATTTTGAAAATTAGCTGCAGGCCTACTAATCACATACCCTTGATAAAAAAACCAAGAACACTTTATAGGGTTGTTTTATTTTGCCATATTCAGACAGGCTGATATCACAGAATACATTCATACTACATAAACCCATTTACATTTTTCATACTACATAAACCCATTTACATTAGTCCCTGGCTTCAGAGGAGCTTACAGTTAGAAGTCCCTTGTCACAAATCTGCATACACAGAAACTGTAAGGTCAATTACTCCTCCAGTAAGTTTGTGCAAGGTAAGACACGAGTTTGAAAAATAGAAAAAGAGCTACAGCATTGATTGCAAGTCAACATTGATAGGACTGCAGGTCGGAGTTGTAGCCAAACACCAACATCTGCATCTGAGCGCAGCAAAGTGTTGCATGTGACCTATGCTTTGTGAGCAGTGCAAACCCATCTCATAAGGACCTGCTCAGTTTCAGCCTGTGTGTATTTTACATATGCTGTTTTGTGTCATGTTTTGTGGTATATTTTACAACATGTTACAATAAGTAGCCGATATAGAATCATCAAGGTGTGCAGAATCCAACAAGCACAAATTTATTGGTTGGAAAGTTTAAAACAAGTTTGCAAACACAAACGGACCATCACCGACATTCTGAAAATGCTAGTTGACTGGCTGTTGCATTGACCCATTTGTATTACTACTTTGAGTAGGAACATGTTCACAGATCTGTTAAACTCCAGGACAAATCAGAACATGTCAAGTGTCTGATCAGCCATTCAAAATAATGGAAGGTCAGCACGATAGCCAAGTCACTAGTATTTCTAGATGGGTTGAAGAGGTCACCCCATAGAGGCCTCCATGGTTCCTCTCAGGACAGGTTTTCTATATGCCTTCTCTCTCCAGAACGAAACTCTGGTCCAGGCCTCCAGATGATTCACTTCCCCAATCTCAGCCTGATCCATATCCTTGCAACTTCCCCATATAAAAATCGGATCACTGTAATGACATCCTGTGGAGTTTTCAGCCCAAATCTCCTAAATAGAAATTAAAAAAAATACATAAGTAAATTCATACAGTTATCACTTCCTAAGCTAATCCATCCATTTTGCTCAGATGAACTGAAGACAGACAAGTGCTTCTTGAAACAGTTGCAGCAATCTGCAGTCCACTAATTGCTATGGGAAACCACCAACTGAGGATGGTCTACAGTTAAGACTGGTTCCGGCTTTTTTTGGAGGGACATGCTCCTTCCCACTCCCCAAATGGAGACAGGACCATCTAGCTTTGTTACACACACAAGAGTGCTTCTGAGAATGTAAGCAGTGCTGGGTTTTCCTACTAGCAAGCCCAGCATGTTTTACAAACCGATTGTCAAGGATGCAAAGTTAAAAAATATCATAAGTATTACATCAAAAACAATTAAAAAAGGTCTGTTTATTGGCCCAGCATGACAATGAGGCCACTGACCAAACATTTCCTGTCCAAAATCAGGCAGTGAAATGTCGCATTTCAATATTCTTAAAAATAACCCCTTACTGACCTTTGTAACTGCAGGCACTCTGGTGCAATTCATCCACAAAGATTAGACTCTAAACTCAGGTTACAGTAAGCCCCGAACAGCTTGAAGTACATGCCGTTTAGATTAGAAAGCAGCAGACTGACAGGAGGGGCAGACGAGCTGCTGTATCAGTTCCTGTGTTATTAACTTTGTAGCTGAAATCATTGTGGAGCACTTAATCTACAAGAGGCGAGTAACAACTTGTTTTGAAGCTCATTAATGGCTTGTGAATATGCAAAATATTTTAGACGCCCATAGCCTGGCCACAGGTTCACTCCAAGGAGGGACATTGGTCAAGCTCAGATTGTTTTGAGTACGAAGGTGTTCTCATTATCGAACAATGTTCTCAGTGAGGGCAAGTTGTCATCACTGCTTGACCTGGAAATACAACTCTCACTACATGGATGCGCCACATACAGCTTTGGCTAGAAGGGGCAGTTTGCTTACCATGTGGCCTGGAATTGTGTTGTCTTCTCAGGATTGTAGAGGTCTAAAAAGAAAAAGGGAGGGATGATGTAAATTTCATGCAACAATGGATTCTTGTGACAATTTGGTCTGTGAACAGCTTTTTAAAAATCAACCCTTTGAGAGAAACCCGAGAGATCTCCTGGACCTCCCAACACTGAAAATTCTGGCTGTCCAGCTAACACTCTGGCTTTTGAAATAGGTACACAGGTAAGAAGAAGTTCTGACTTCTTATCTGCACATTTGAGGCCAGCAGGCCATTATAATCCAAGGAAGTTACATATTAAGAAGAGGGCTCAGCTGAACTTTATGCAGCAACATCTAAGAAACCACCTACAGGGCCAATATCAGACATTCCTGCAGCAAGTTCACAGTATATTATGTGGCATCAATGATAGAAGGGACTGCTATACAGGACTATTTATGACATATTATTGACCTTATATGGATTCTAGCCAACATGGAAAAAACAGATATGCCTTGACACTTCCTACCTCGCCCCCCGAACGAGACATTAAAACAGGCTCTTAACCCGGGTTCCGTGGAACCCTATGGTTCCTTCAGAGGATGCTAAGGGTTCCCTGACTGTCCACTAATGTGAAGGACATTTTCCCTCCAGCTGTCCAACAATGTGAAGGTTTATGTCCTACTGACCATGTGCAAAGGAGGCCCTATTGTCCTGACTCTCGAAGTAGTGTGGCACTTTTCCACCGACCACCATTAAGGGGGTTCTCCTATACTGATCACTAATGTAAAAGGACATCCTTTCTCCAATCTGCTGACCAATGTAACGGGGGCCCTGCTCCACTGACCATCACCGTAAGGGGGAGTTACTTTCCTGACCCACCATTGAAGAGGGAAATTACAATTTTCACCGTTTTCTGGTCATTATAAAATTGTGTAGATACTTTAAGATATGTGCAGCTTAATGATCACGCTAATGTGCCACGAGCTGTAGGTATTTTTTTTTTAGCAGGAGCTCCCCTAGACTTGAACATTAAAGGGTTAGTCTGTGGTGAAATGGTCGAGGCAGGCTGCCCTAGAACATAATTATATAAAACAATTACGGCACAAAGAGTTTATGACATCACAGAAGCTACATCATGGCAGGACAATGAAACATGCAAGGTGACCCATGATCCCAATGTACTGGGAAATATCACCTCATGGACAGTGGGTCAGCACCACGAGTCCAAAACTGTGGCAGGAAGTCCCATTCCACCCCTTGATCCGGCTCAGGTTAATATGAGTACTGTATAAGTTATCATCACAGAACAAAGTTAAGTGAGGGCAAGTTTGTCATCACTGCCAGACCAAAGGTTTACCAGTTACATTCAAGTGGACTTCCCCCACCTAAAGCCAAACCTGTTACCTAGATTTGGCATATATTAGGTAATGGCTTATCATCAGTTCCCCCATTGGGGAGCCATCCCTTCCACTTCCCATCTTGTATATAAAAACAGAAAGTACAGAAAATCCCCTCATAGTCCAGAACAAGTCCCCATTGGAGGATTTCCCCATTATTCCTACACTGTTTGAAAAGTGTAAAAGTACTAAAACTATAACCCCCAATTTACTTACTTTAAGACATTAAAGATCAATCCTTCGATCGTCTCAGTACACGTCTAATAATTCCATCAATGATCTTCACACCTTCCTTTCCAGCAGCCTGTGTTGGAAGGAAAACCATGTAAAACCAGCAGATTTGACTAATTCAGAAGAAAGCCAGCAGGATGGGAGGTTGCGTTTCATGCAATGGAATCTATAACCGTCTAAAGCCTGGTAAGTTTTAAAGAGGGATGTTGGTCAAGCTCAGATCAATTGAGTACGTAGGAGTTCTCATTATTGAACAATGTTCTCAGTGAGGGCAAGTTGTCATCACGGCTTGACCTGGAAACTCAGTCTATAGGGAGCTGCCACTAAAACAGCCTGAACTAGAAGGGGCGTCTTACTTACCATGTAGTCCATAATAGAAGTCCCCAGCACTCCATGTGCAAGAAGTAAAGCACTTTTTATTCAATCGTCACACAGCCAACGTCTCGGGGCCACGCAGGGTCCCTTCTACTGTGCGACATAGTGACAATGAGGCCCAAAAGGGACCCTGCGTGGCCCCGAAACGTTGGCTGTTGGACGCATGCGACGATTGAATAAAAAGTGCTTTACTTCTTGCACATATCGAGTGCTGGGGACTTCTATTACGGACGGTATCTGACATGGCGCCATCCGTGTTGTCACTTCAAGCACCAACCTCTTACTCAAGGTCTGTACGCTGTATGGAGTGCAGGTGATTTTGGATTATCGATAACTTACCTTGTAGACTGAAGTGTTGTCCTCAGTATTACAGAGGTCTAAAAGAGAGAAGACGACAAAGTGCATGTCAGGTTGTGTTTAGATAGCTTAGTACTGGTTTAAACTGTTAAAGGATATTTCTATGCATGACTCAAATCTCCCTCCCCGCTAGACCATGTTTAAGCATTGTTTTTTTTTTACCTTGTTCTAGCAACAAAGCTCATTTGGGAGCTCAGTTCCTATTGACATAGAGCAGTGGTGGTGAACCTTGGCACTCCAGCTGTGCCAAAACTACAAAGCCCAACATGCATCTGCCTCTGGGAGTTAGGTCTGTGGCTGTCAGAGCCTTGCAATGCCTCATGGGACTTGTAGTTCCAAAACAGCTGGAGTGCCAAGGTTCGCCACCACTGATATGGAGCATAGCCCGAGAACTACGTTTCCCAAGAACCCCTTCCTTACACATACTGTGTGGGCAGGCTCTTGGGAGTCAAGGCATCAGCATTGTGTTGCTGGAAAAGAAGTCAATGGCTCAATGTGAAGAGCAACTGCTGGGGGGGATGGGGGAATAGGGTGGAGTTCTGTAGTACACCAAGGCAGACAACAAAGCTTGTGAATTCAGTGCAGTAGAGGCATCATTGACTTAGCACTACAAGGAGCTAGAATCCTAATTTTCTGGCAGGATCAATTTTTATGTACGGAGACCAAATATGGGGACATATGCATGTGCCTAAAATGTAATCAATGTTACAAGACAGGTGGGCTTTAAAGTCAACCTGTAAGGCTTGAAATCTAGAGTGCTGCTGATGTTAAAATAGTATGCAGGTTCTAGCAGCGGAAGCTCCCGTGCAGCGAGTATAGAAGCTGAATTTACACCTCCTGCATTACATTTAGAGCGCCAATGTTATGTTCACAGCCAAATGCGTCAAGACTTTAGTTTTTACTCAACACGTCATGAAGCATGTTCCATAGACTGGGCCTATTGCAAATAGATTTTGGATTTTAGTTGCATTGAGCAATGCAGTCCAACAAACATGGTGTGAATGGGCTCTGATGACTAAAAACTACGATTGTAACCTCAGAAAAAAGTGGAATGGTAAAAAGTGAAATCAGGATTCATATGGCAGAATCGTTTTCATCACAGGTTACACTTCATTTGAAGGCAATTGTACATTCAACCAGAAACACTCCACTTACCATAGTTCCAGCCCGATCATTACCCAAGAGACACCTGAAAAGCAAAAATACAACGTTTAGGGCACATGTCGAATACATTTGACACGTTTCTACCTAGTCTTAGTCTGCATCAGTGGGTCACGTTGTCCTCAAAGTGATCAGAGACCTGATTCAGAGTCATCATTTACAGACCATTGGAAAATAAAGCAATAAGTCTTGACAGCTGAACAGTGTGTGAAACTGCTTATTTGCGATACAGCCACAAGGAAATGATCAAAAGAGTCGTACACGTGGGTGAAAGCTTTGATGAAGTTGCCATTCTGACACCAAGTTCTAGAGCAGTGGTGGTGAACCTTGGCACTCCAGCCGTTTTGGAACGACAAGTCCCATGAGGCATTGCAAGGCACTGACAGCCACAACTCCCAGAGGCAGATGCATGTTGGGATTTGTAGTTTAGGCACAGCTGGAGTGCCAAGGTTCGCCACTGTTCTAGAGCAAGTCTAAGCCACTCAGGTCACCATCTCAGAATCAAAAGTAGTCGGAGCCGGGCAATGGAGTAGCCACCACGACCATCTTCTCAAAATTAGGATTGCCTGGCTATTGTACTGATGTAGTGAAGACAATCTATTTACTGGCTCCAGGTCAGTGACCTCCTGTTCTGGATACTTGTTACAGATCAGGGATCATGACTTCAAGGCAACCAGCATGTTCGGATTCATAAGTGTCAGCCCTTCGCTCAGCATATACCTCCCCGTTAAAGTAAGGCCATTGGCCCTGCACTTGATGTCAAGAGTGCCTTAGAGGAGAGGCTCTGGTGGCCGGTCATATTGCCTGGAAGGTGAGGGTTTAAGTACAAGTCCTTTTTACTGGTACCTCAGACAAACGAGCATTTACATCTAAAATATTGCACTATACTAGACCCTTACTAGTAGGCAAGTCCTAGCAAGAGTGCTTGACCAATGCATAAGGCAGGAATGAATACCTTGGGAGCTGGCAAGGGCCAAACTCAAGTACAAAATGTATCAGGCAGGAGCGAAGGACTGTTCTTCACAGCAATTTACATGAATTAGGTTATTAAATACATTCAAACACGATAACAAAAGTACTTACCACCTTCAGAATCATCCTTCTCCTGATACAGCATGCCAACCATAGCCAGGTCTCCCGATACAGCATGCTAACCATAGCCAGGTCTCCCGATACAGCATGCCAACTATAGCCAAGTCTACAAAGAAACAGGATGACAGCATTGAGCTCAATATTGTAATATAGGTTACAAGCTTGAGACATTTTCTGGGTGTATCAGATAGGAGCGAAAGATTGTTCTTCACAGAAAATCAGCTGAACTATGTTTTCATCATATACAGCCATCATGTATACATTCAGAATAGCAGCCAAAATACTTACAGTACCACCTTCAAACGTTCTCTCCGAGATGGCATGCCAACTGTAGCCAGGCCTACAACAGATACACAGAACACTTATTTAGATGAGCTCATTATTGCACTTAAATTATGCAGAAGTTTTGGTTTTGGAAACTTAAGGACTAAAACTGCATACGCTTTGATGGTAAATGGGTCTATATTCCCTGCTCAGAACCATTATATTGCTGCCCCAGAACTTGTATACAGCACACAGGTCAGAGCAGTCGCTTCCAGCAGAGTTTTGTCCCCTCGACATGAATTTACTCATTCTATCCTCTAGTAGTGTCATGAAACCATAGAGGCTCCTCCAGTTTGCTATGGGTGGCCTAAGCAATAGCTGATTGACCTTCCATCTGATGGTGCCGGCATAGTTATGGAGCCTACACCACTTGGCAGAGCTAGAGATATTTTTTAGCAGTCATTAAGTGAGGTGTTCAGACCACTGTAAGGGGCTTTTCCCCCCACTGACAACCCAATTAATTGGTCTTCGCAGGGGTTCTGCTGAGACCTGGATATTATTTCATAGACTCGACTGGGGTAAAAGGCTGCTCTGCATTGTGGAGCCCCTAAAGTCAAGCCGCCTTACATTGGTAAACCTCTGCCATTTAACTGTAATGACTAAAGCCGAGAAAGCAGATGTGAGCAGACTCAGTGCAGTCACCCTTATTCTAGCACTTTTCTTGCACTCCATCAGCCCGATTCAGGTATGCGCGGGTGCTCAGTGCAACCATAGAGGACAGCCAGGGGGGGCAAGTGCCAAAAGTGTGACACTAGTTAATACAAATATAGGCTTTGCCTAAACAGGCCAGGATAGGCAAGAAAATACTCAAAGCTTTAGACAGGATCAATCAGATAGGAGCGAAAGAATATTCACCACCGTCAGTCTGATGAACTATGCTATCATCATGTTGTCCTGTATACAAAGCTGATGTATTTTCTTGAAAGGAAAAAAAGGTGACCAAAAAAAAGCCCTGTTGAGCACTCCCCCCCAACAGCAAATAATCTACCTTCTACCAACCCACCAGCAAATTATAAGCACTGCTCTTCCTGGTCTCTCCACTGGGAGCCCGCTGCAGTTAGTGTCCCCTTCGATCCCTAATGCTCTCCCCGTCTGTATCAGCACAGGCATGGATTGGTGGGGAACGCACACCGCTGCCAGCAGCAGGGAGGAGAGACTGGCTGTCAGCTGCTGTGACTGCATTCCTCCTCTACCAATCAACTGTCTGCCGGTCTACCATCCATTGGCTGGCACTAGCCAGCCTGCTACTGGCTATTTTAAATTGCATTTGCCAATAGCAGGCTGGCTATTGTACCCGCCCACTGCCTGCTGTCAAACAGGAGGAGCAGACCTGAAGGAGAACTGCTTCTGGCCAGTTATGAACTGCTTTCTATAGACCTGGTCATGCAACTGTATGTGGCCTTGAAGCTCTGAGCTGTTCTGCAATGTGACATGCACACCAACATAGGAAGCCCTGATTAACAAGCGTTACACGACTCACCTCTTCGTGCACTCCTTATGTGGATACCTGCAGAGAGATATGAGAAGTCAAATGCAGCTTCATGATACCATCATTTTTGCAGGAATTCCGTAATGAATTAGCATAAAGACAGCGGCCATACTGCACACACAATGGGGTAAGCTGCAGCAGCTCTGGAGTTCTGCAAGGCCAGAGCAAGCACCTTGTGCCTGTTGTGGGCAATCAATTGCTTTCAATTCATTAAGCAATTCCCTTTAAATGCTGGTAGTAACCTCAGAAAAAAGTGGAACGGTTAAGGGTATAATCAGCCTTTATCATATGGCAGAATCGGTTTCATCACTGGTCACCAGCAAAAAAAAAAGTGAGATTCATAAAAAGGGTCTTACCTGTAAAAGTCCCACCGATGGAGCACCTAGAAGCAAAATACAACAGTGGTTAGCGACACAAGTTGCCATGCATGAATACAGCCGAGGGTTTTTATCAGTAGCAAGACAAGTCCACATGCATATTTCAGGTCAGACATTTGGAGCATCATTTAAAATCCAAAGAGCACAAAAACGGAACTCCGGGAAAGACAAAAACTCTACACGGGAGGTTGAATTGTCCTCTGTACACACATGCTACCTCTAACAATAATCCTAGGTCTTGAGCTCTGTAGTGTAAAAATCCTAGCTTCATCAATACTGGAAAGGACAGGCAGTGCTTTACATCTGGTGCAAGAGCCGTGGCAGTGAAGGGGTCCTGTCCTTTAGCCTGCTTTACTGCTCCCTTCACAAAACGTCACACTTTTCACAGAATACAACGCATTCTGTGAAAGGACAAGGGGGGGCTCCAGCATTCATCCACCCCTTATCCATGCATAGAACATCTTGTATCCTGTAATAAGTATAAAAGGCATTTTAGGAACAGACAATGGGAGGCTAAATGACAGGATCCCTTCACTGCTGAAGCTCTTCTCCCCGCAGTGACAGTGTATGGCACCGCCTGTACTGTGCGGCATGACTGAAGCTAGGATCTAGACAGTAGTGATCAAGACCTAGGGCTGCCATCATTGGGCAACTTCTTTGTACAGAGGACAAGTCAAACCAATGCTTTCTGGAGTTTGGCTTTAAAAAAAGGGCAAAAACTCAAGTTGACTGGCGCAGAGATGAGCATCATATTAATTGAACTTAATAATCGGCCAACTAATCGATTATGAAAATAATCGTTAGCTGCAGCCCTACAGTTGACCAAAGGTGTGTCAAATGACAACATTTAGGTGATGTTGTCAGATACCCGGTAAACCAAAACTTGAGGCACCATGAGGCCTAAGCACACTCAGAGACCATTTTAAAGGGGGCACAAAGAGCAGGATGTCATACTAGCTCACTTCTCCACTAGACTGGAGCTGCCCTTTAAGTCCTAGAACATCAAATGATAATATGCAACTTATGACTTGGGGTCACTACATTAGAGATTATGGTGGTACTTAGGGATGCACCGGTATCGAGCATTGATTACCCGCCCCCCCCGTAATCACCGACACCGAAATTTCCATTAAGGAAGCAAGGTAGCATGTAATGACTCGCCACCTGGCTTCCCGATTAGCAGGGAAGCCGTCCCCATACTATGTCACTAGGTGACGAGAAAGCATGGAGCCGGCTTTCTGTCCAATCAGGAAGCCGGGCGCAAAGAAATGTGGCACCTCATGGTGACGAGGGAGCATGAAGCCGTCTTCCCAGCCAATCAGGAAGCCGGGCAGCGTGTAAAGACGCACCGCCTGGCTTCCCGATACCGGAAGTATCGGACTTGCCCAAATACTCGGCAGCGATACTAGTATTAGGTGCATCCCTTGTTATGTAGACAAAACTACCCATTTCAAAGCTATGGCATGTTCCCATCAGAGGGACAAGTCTAATCATGACAGAGCACACAGACCAGCAGAGTAACTGCTCCTGCCATAAGGATTCAGTGCCACATACACAATGACAAGTCTTCGTATAAAAACAACAACATTTTATTTAGCTGGAAATCCCAACCAGACGACACTTGGATCTGTTGCAAAGCCGAGACCTTACCTTGTAGCTCAGCGACATTTTATCCAG
>NW_017306399.1:1999478-2004245 GCF_000935625.1 Nanorana parkeri | reverse complement strand
GTTGTAAGTTACAATTCAGCTACACAAAGCCTAAAGCATTCAAGTCAGATAGAGCTAATAACAGATCTCCATGGGATTGTCAAGTCTGTTGATGCATCATCATACACAGAAGCCATTATAAAGTCAACCTGGGCAATGGATAGTACAGCGGGGGACTAAAGTCAATGACAGCATGGCGAAAAATGCAAAGCGGATGTAAAAAATGTAGCAAATGTAAAAAGTTAGGTTCCGTAAAAGTCAAATATCATGATCCATAGAGAACAAGATTCCAGCAAATCCAGACTCTGTGGCTGTCTATACACACCCTATAAGTACTATCCTTGTTGCACTCCTTACCGATATGTCCCTTGTAGTGGGGGGTGCTCACAGTGACCGCGGATGGCGCCGCAAATGTCAGCAAAAATCGTAGTAATGTCACCGGCACACCCATCCTGCGCGGTCCTGAAAGCGCTTGTTTGGTCATATGACAAAAAACTTCAATAAATTAAGCTTTTGCTATCTTAAAAGGATTGGTGTGCTGGTGACATTTCTACGATTTTGTCTATACACACCCAACACAAGTCAGCCCCTTGCTGTTGCCTCTCAATCCAACCAGCCAGAAAAAGCTGGCCATTCATGGCTAGAATTTTGGCCGATTCAGCAGGAATCTTCCAAAATTCATCAGTGGGTGGTCCCGTCAGTACCACCCCAGCTTCACAAAAGTGAACTGAAAAAAAATGCAAAAGGAGCCAGGTGGAAAATTGTTAGCCGAACATTGACTCCCAGTTACTTTTTTTTGTCATCCTGTTACTTGTAGCTTGTCTGTGTACACAACCTGCAGAGAGCACACTGAATTAGTGGAAGTTTCTAACAGTCCCTTCAGTCCCTCCCCAGAGCCAGACACATCAGATAGGAGCGAAAGACAAGCTGCGTGTTCATCACTGTCCATCTGCTGAACTATGCAGTCATCCTCGTGTCTGAAATTGTATTTACTTCTGATGTCAAGCCTTGTCTAGGGCAAACCCCCCCCCTGCACTAAGTATTAGTTGCACCTACATCTGCATTCATCTTTGGTCCCTGAAGAGGACACAAATCATGGTGGGTGGAGGTATCAAATTGCAGAGCGGGTTCTTTACAGTTAACGTTTGGGAAGCACCAATACCAAATACTAGTATTGGTACCGATGCTGAGTATTTGGGCAAGTCCTCGTATTCGCCCAAATGCCCCGATGCCTTGCTCAATACTTCTGAACATCAGGAAGCTAGGCAGCGAGTCATTACACGCTGGCTGGGAAGCCGGCTCCATGTTCCCTTGTCAGGAAGCTGTCCAAATCAGGAAGCCAGGCGCCATGTAATGACATTGCAACCAACTTCCTGATTGTCGGGGAAGCCGGCTTCATGCTCACCCGTCACCTCATGACAAGGGAGCATGAAGCCGGCTTCCAGGCCAATCAGGAAGCTGGGTGGCCAAAAAGCCAGCTCAATGCTTTCTCGGTCACCTAGTGACAAGCATGGGGACGGCTTCCCTGCTGATCGGGAAGCCGGGTGGCGAGTCATTACACGCTACCCTTTCCTTAAAATGGGACTTCCGGTATCGGTAAGTACCGGAAAAAAATATACATCGGTACTAGATACTGAAATACCGGTATTGGTGCGTCCGTAGTTAACATAGTTTTACATTACTAGTTGGACTTAAGCCAACTTCAGGTAACCAGATATCAGCTGTGATGATACTATTAACAGATTCCAGTATCCCCTATGATAAACAGTGCATGAGGACTCTGGCAGGGTTAGGCAACCTCAATGCGGCAGCTGTTGTGAAACTACAAGTCCCATGAGGCATTGCAAGACTGAGCCACAGGCATGACTCCCAGAGCCAGAGGCATGATGAGATTTGTAATTTCACCACAGCTGGAGTGCCAAGGTTCTTCTCTATGGTCTCATCTACATCTCCATCTTCCAAGCAGTCAGCTAGTAAATAAATGAGCCAGCATACCTGGTGCTCCTCTGAAGTGATGGATCTTGGCAGGCAGAACATATTTGATCTAAAACAAAAACAAAATTACACACTTGTAGGCAAAACATACAAACTAAAGAAGCTTTTCATTTCCTCCACTGTATCAGAGTAGAAGTTTTCCCTCAGTCTTATTCAGAGAGATTCCCATTGATTATTTCAAGTCATCATATACAGTAAATGTTCTCATATCATGCGGATAAAGAGCCACGAACTTACCCCGAGAGGCCGGCAGCATGATGGACGGGACTCCACATCTGAAACACAGAAATGCTGGTTAGAGTGTGTGGACTTTGCTGGGATCTCATTGTGCTTTTGTTTGTAATGCCTCAGACAATATATTGGTGGTTTGCTCACTCGTCATCCTGGCAGTCAAGAGTAGCAAATAAAGTGTCATCATAGTAGCATTACCCAAATCTACTGTATAGGGGGGCCTGGAATAGACTTCGTACCCTGGGGTGGAAAGGGACACGGGTTGGACATAGAGATGAGCTCAGGTTCAGACCAAACCCAGTCTGCACCCACACTGCTCCAAACCTGCGTATCAGCAGAGGACATGGAGTGATATCAATAACCTTATATGGCCACATGACTATATTTGGTCATTACATTGACCCAATATGGCCATATAAGGTCAATGACATCAGCACAAGCATCCCGCCCCTTTGCTTATATGCAGACGTGGAGCAGGGGGTGCCCTGGCCCCAGCCTCCTGGCCAGGCTAGCCCAACGTAGCCTGCTGGCCAGGGGCGCTGTGTGGACCAGGTGTATGGGGGTGCAGTGTGGACCAGGTGTATGGGGGTGCAGTGTGGAGAGGCAGTGGTGGACCAGGTGTATGGGGGTGCAGTGTGGACTAGGGGTGCAGGGATGCAGTGGTGGAGCAGGGGTGCAGTGGTGGAACAGGGGTATGGAGGTGCTGTGGTGGAACAGGTGTACAAGGGTGCAGTAGTGGAACAGGTGTTTGGGGGTGCAGTAGTGGAATAGGTGTGGGGGTGCTGTGTGGAACAGGTGTATGAAGGTGCAGCGAGGAATAGGTGTATTGGCGTGCCACGCCCACCACACAAGCCGGACACACGCCCGCAGAGCACGCCGCCGCGACTTACAAGGGTTCAGAAACAGGTAAGGGGGACCTGTTTTAATGTTTCCCGTTTAAAAAAAAAAAAGCGGCACACTGTAGACCAGCAGCTATAGAGGAACAACAAATCCCAGCAAGAATACATTAAAAACCCTGTATAATGTACTATTGCTGGGACTTGTTGTTCCTCTATAGCTGGTGGTATTCTCCATTGCGCTGTATAATGTATTATTGCTGGGATTTGTAGTTCCTCTATAACTGGTCAGTGGTAATCTGCATTGCGCAGTATAGATTATACAGCGCAATGCAGAACAACGCCAGCGACAGAGGACTACAAATCCCAGTAATAGTACATTATAGTATAATGTACTATTGCTACATTCCTCTATAGCTGCTGGTATTCTGCACTGCGCCGCTGTATAATGTACTATATTGCACACCACACTTTTTTTTACTTCCACCGCGCCAAGCTTGCTCCCGTGATGGACTACAATCTTAACACAAACTAGTCGTCAATCACTGGAGCCTTTTTTTTATCCGATTAATCGAACTTAATAATCGGCCAACTAATCGATTATGAAAATAATAGTTAGCTGCCGCCCTACAGCAGAGTTTAAAAATAAATCTCCCTAAATTCATAGAGCAAAGCAGGAAAATCACATTTAACTTACGTTGTTGCTGAGACTCCGGCAAATCCAATGTGAGGACCTGTAACAAAATCAGATGCAATGAGTTAGCATTCATAAAGAGTTTCTAGCTAGTTTACCAAGAAAGCCTGAACCTGTACGGACAACAGAGGACATTGAAACCCCTGGATTTCAGGCCCATGTAACCCTTGCAATGTGTATGGGGGGGGGGGGTTGAAGTTTTTGGTTTTTTTTTAAGACGCATACTACCCACCCAACAAAGTGTAAGTAGTCGCAGCAGAATAGCAACACTGTAGTGGAAAAGGGCTACGAGCCACATTACTGTGACCTGGAGAGAGACGTGCCGGCTCAGAGACGTTGGTAAACATCATTGTTTTTCAGATGTCCCTACCAACATAACTTTCATCCTAGCAGGCACGAGTGGGACCGTCGGCCCCGGGAGGAAAAGGGAGACCCCCGCGACACCCGGAGGAAGGAAAGCCCGTGGCACCACGAGTAAGGGGGAACCTCCAAAAAAGGAGCCATCAAAAGTAGAATGTTAATTATAACAGAGGTCAGTCCCACTAATAGCGGCATGCATAGACTAAAGCATGGGTGGGCATCTCTGGCTGTGCTTTAACTACAAATCCCACAATCCCTCTGGGAGTCATGCCTGTGCCTGCAATGCCTCATGGGACCTGTAGTTTTACGACAGCCAGAGAGCAGGAGTTGCCCACCCCCGCATTACAGCATGGGAAGGTTAGATCTGAACGTGTGCAGTTCCCAATGCAATCCACATCCATCCTGACCCCCCACACCACAGAGCACAAAGCTGCAGCAGCACATGAGATGAAATGCAGCAAAAATTAATGGAATAGAACACTCAGTGACAGAGGAAGGTACAAGAGGAACTACCGACCTCCATGCACGCCGATAGCAGGATCAATGTAGATTTAGCTTAGAAAGCTCTTGTGACTGCATCCAATCATCTGCAGTCACTGCTCAGATATACCATAGCTGGGTCAGAGTACAATACCTGGCGAGGGGGGGGGGGGGTCTTTTTTAACACCAAGA
>NW_017306399.1:1998931-1999430 GCF_000935625.1 Nanorana parkeri | reverse complement strand
TAAAATCTTATATTGGAAATGGAGGCAAGGCCCCCCATGTGGGCTCCGGATGGGAACCTGCCCCACCCCCGAATCACGTGGCCAGCCGCCCATACACATATCAGTTTGTGATCGATCTACGTACAAGCGATCACATATGATTGAAATATCAATCTATGCACCTCAGACAGTATTGACCACCATTACAATCATTTCATTAAATCTTGATTATAAAAACCGGTTGTCTGACACAAATTTTCATTTGATTGATCAGAAATGATCAATAAAATTCTGCTGCAATGTATTGATCAATGTGAAGCTCGCTGTATTGATCGCATGGAGGGTCTGCGGTTCACAATTCAATTCATCTTAGTGACAATGAACGATCGAATGATCAGATTGACACGTGTGACGCAGATCTACACATTGCATTATTATTATTGGAGGGTTTATATAGCGCCAACAGTTGGCACAGCGCTTTACAATATAAGACATTACAGTTACAAGATGGTAAGGAGGG
>NW_017306399.1:1985013-1998894 GCF_000935625.1 Nanorana parkeri | reverse complement strand
GCCAGTACAAGGATCTGCTATCCCAGGACATTCCATATAACCAGATCTCTGCAGGAATCTGTCACACGGCGAATCATCTCACACAGACATTGAAACAAAGTGAATCCCACCCAGGAGACATCACAAGTCACGTTACCTGCCGGAGAGCTCTGCCAGACCCAACCATGCCGGATCAGCACACCGTCCAAAATGGCTTCTGAGCAGTAGGGAGCACATGTTCTTTATACCCAGAATGCAATGCTCCCCTCCCCCACATTCCAGAGGGAGTGACCAAGAGAACTTCCTGAATGACTACAATGTGCACAGTCAAGTCATGTATATGGGGGAGGGGAGGGTGCACATGCTACCCCCCTCCCCCCAACCCTGGATTCCCTATCACATTTCTCTGCACTTTAATTGATTTTATTTCCCCCCCCCCAAAAAGCACGACAACGTACAAAATACACAATATTTAAAGTGCGCACCCACCCAATACTTTTTTTTCCCCATTAGTTTTGGATGGACCTTGGGGCGGATTAACCCTTTCGCTGCCAAAGCCATTTTTAAAAAAAAAATTCCCCCACACACAAGCTAAAATGCACATTTTAAAAATGCATTTAAAACCCCAAAACATTATTGGGGGGGTGCTTACCGTGAGGTTTCTAAGTTTCAGTGTCCTGCAGAGTATGTACATTTAACCCTTTAGCTGCTAGAGCCGTTCGTCATTTTCATACGCAGGTGCAACCAATGCATGTTTGCGTTAGTATGTGCGTGTTGCAGGGATGGAGGACTTTACAAAAATTGTGTTTTTACATTTATTTTATTTGACTTTATTGTTTAAACTTTTTTTTACTTAACTTCATTGCTATCACATGGGGAGGGGGGCGCTTACAAGCCCTCTATGTATTAACACTTTAGTGGTGACAGGTAGGGATGCACCCAGTGGCGTCACAAGGGGGGTGCGGGGGGTGTGGCCCGCACCCGGGTGCAACCATTGGAGGGGTGACACCAAAATGACTGACAGTCATTTTGGTGTCACCCCTTATGAAATGTCGGGCACTTGGTCACGGACCGACAGTGTCAGGAGAGCGGAGGGCAAAAAGGAAGACGTCACCAGCCCTCCAACAACGATAATCACAGCCATTAGATGCTCATTTATTGACAGCTGCTGTCTCTCATTGGCAAACGCTTTTCGGGGCCACACAGGGTCCCCTTCATCAGGCTCAGAGATGACAAAGGGGACCCTGTGTGGCCCTGAAAGCGCTTGCCATTGAGAGACAGCATCTGTCAATAAATAAGCCTCTAATGGCTGTGATTATCGTTGTTGGAGTGCTGGTGACGTCTTCCTTTTTCTCTATGTGTGGCGGCGCCGTCCGCAGTAATTTCGAGCACCCGTCTTTTTGTGGGGAGTCCCGGTAAGGAGTGCGGCAAGTTTTCTTTTTTCTTATTCTCTCTGCCGGCGTCCATCAGCAAGATGGCCACCGGCAGGCGTCAAAAAGACCAGTGCGAATGAGCGACGATGTCATTGCGCACGCGCGGCAACATCGCGCGCGTGCGTGATGACGTCACAGCAAGGTGTCACCCGGTCCCCGCCCCCGGGTGACACCGAGCCTCAGGACGCCACTGGATGCACCTACACTGATACCGAGTATTTGGGCGAGCACTCATACTCGCCCAAATGCTCCAATACTTACCTCTGATACCGGAACTTCGGGTCAGAGAGAGATTTCCTATGACTGGCAGTGCCGCAAGGGAGCAATGAGCCGGGTAATGACTCGCTAATCGGTTTCTTGATTGGCTGGGAAGCCGGCTCCATGCTGATTGGCTGGGAAGATGGCTTGGTCCTGATTTGCTGGGAAGCCAGCCACCCGGCCAATTAGCACCGAGACGGTCAAACAGCATGGAGTTGGCTTCCCGGGCAATCAAGAAGCCGGGCGGAAGCCAGCTCCATGCTAGCGAAAGTACCGGTATCGGAACTAAATATCGGTACTTGTACTTCTATACCGAAGAAAGGGTATAGGTGTATCCCTAGTGACAGGTTCTCTTTACTGTGACATTAGTGGTCTGTTAGACCTCTAATGTCATCTTTGCAGCTCATTGAAGATGATCAAGCACAGGTGGTGCTCAATCAGCTTCTCCCCCTGCTTCTGTAACCAGGGAATGACAGTTAAGAAACTGGAAGTGATGTTGGTCCCAGGTCTGCAGGAGGGGCAGCAGAACCCAGAAAGCAAGGCGGGGTTGTACGGGGGGCACAGTTTACCAGCCTTTAGAAGTGTTCATGCAGATTTACAGCCGCCCAAAATGCTTCCAGTGTAAAGCCAACAGTCAGCTTTATACCGGTGAACAGAAGGCCTGCTACTGCTCATGTATGACATACAACGGAGGCAGGAAAAGAGTTAATAGTAGAGGTGCACCGAAATGGAAATTTTAAAAGCGAAATAAAAAAAATCCGCCCACACACCGCTCTGCCGGACTGTGATAGGCGGCTGAGCGGTGTGGGAGGAGAGAAGCCGGCCGCTCACAGCGCCCTCCTCCAGCAGCGCTCGGCCGGCTGTCACTTTCTTTTCTCCCCGCTGGAACACAGAGCAGCGCCCAGCGGGGAGGAAAGAAAGCAGGGATGCGCCGATCTATCGGCCGAAACATGGCTCTTTTGGCACTGTGCCAAAAGTGCCATTTTCGGCCGATATGTTTCGGCGGCCGATATATCGGTGCATCCCTAATTAATAGTACACTATAAATATATGGAATGGTACAGGATTGCACTATCCACTATATTATTTCTCTTAGATGACTCTTCCCCTGAAGAAGCAGCATTGGTGCTGCGAAACGTGTAGGAAAAAAAGACCCAAATTTCCCCCAAACATCACCGTGGGATACTCGATACATTTCACAAAGATGTGATGTTCTATCAATGAACTATATACCGTATATCAGGGTATGTGATATATGGGGGGGGGAGGGGATGTGGCTGGAGAATTTGTTTCTGAATGTCCCGTGCAATGTGGCAAATAATCGACAACAATTCTTCATAAAGGAAATAACCAATCGAAGAATTTCATGTACATGGGACTGGATATTATATTTTTTATACCTGAAAAGGCCGCAACAGAAGTTTTTATTATCTGGTGATTCTATTATTAAACATCTGACGCAGGTCAGCCCCCCTGCTGCAGCCTTATGACTTGCTACAAAGTTGACCGTAGCGGAGACACAGGAAATGCTTCTTCCTGCCTGCAGTCTGATCACTGGGGAGGGGAGACTGAGGAAATGCTTGCCCCTGCCTGCAGCAGACTGATCACTGGGGGAGAGGAGACTGAGGAAATACTTCCTCCTGCGTGCAGCAGACTGATCACTGGGGGAGGGGAGACTGAGGAAATGCTTCCTCCTGCCTGCAGCAGACTGATCACTGGGGGAGGGGAGACTGAGGAAATGCTTCCTCCTGCGTGCAGCAGACTGATCACTGGGGGAGGGGAGACTGAGGAAATGCTTCCTCCTGATTGCAGCAGACTGATCACTGGGGGAGAGGTGACTGAGGAAATGCTTCCTCCTGCCTGCAGCAGACTGATCACTGGGGGAGAGGAGACTGAGGAAATGCTTCCTCCTGATTGCAGCAGACTGATCACTGGGGGGAGGAGAGACTGAGGAAATGCTCCCTCCTGACTGCAGTCTGATCACTGGGGGAGGGGAGACTGAGGAAATGCTTCCTCCTTCCTGCAGCAGACTGATCACTGGTGAGGATAGTAGACGGTCTTTTCGGCTGAAGGATCAGATCCTGGACATTGATGATTCTGTTTAATGAGAAGACTTTATTTCCTGCACATTACACGGCACAGAGCCCATAACATTGGTCACACCGGTCCCTGCACCACGGGAGCTGACAATCTAATGCCCCGGCCGCAGCTCTGCGAGCACTCGTACGCCCGGCACAGCCAATTAACCTATTAGAATGTTTTTGGCTTGTGGGAGGAAAGCGGAAGGACGAGGAAGGAAAACCCTCACACAAACACAAATGAGTTCCATTCAGACACGGGCGGCCCCTGGTGGGAACTGAACTCGTGATCCCAGCGCTGTAAAAAACAACAGAGCTAACCACGAAAACCACCACAGGGGCCCCCGGGTATAGGAGCCCTCAAGGAGCCGGTCACTGAGACTTCCTGAGAAGGTTACAACACGCCGCCGTTGTCATCCTGTGAACCCGAGTCCTTTGTTTAATGACACTGAGACGGGCAGCAACCCTGTATATGTACAAATTGCAGCGCTATGAGGGAGACTTCTAGGTCAGTTGACCTTTGTATAGGACTTTGGACCTTTATGTTTGATTTGCACTTCTTTTTACAGATGTATGTGTACAGTCGGGTCCGTTGGCTGGTTCTAGCCCCCCTCCCCCCTCCTCAGTCTTCTAGTGATTGAGAACTCAGTGTATTAGTCCAGGCCACCAGGTGGTCCACTTCCTCTTCCCGAGGTTCTCCGTCACGGCCGGACCCACAGAACCACGTTGCAGCATCTCCGTGGACATCAGATCTCTGGCTTGTACGTGGCTCGGAGTGTCCCAGGAAGTCGACGCCGCAGTTCTCTGAGGAGATGAGAAGGAAACATTGTGACTATTCACGAGCTGCCACGTGGACTTTGCCACCAGAAGCACGCTCCTCTATCTTACTGTGTGCATGCATTAGAGCGGTCAGGGAGCCGGGGCAGTCTGGGGTGCCTTGTGTCTTTCTCAGGGGTTCCCCCCAAATCTTCACACAGCATCATGACTTTCTATGGCCCACCAGCACCATGGATACAGATGGCGTTAGTCCAGGGAGGGTGGGGTCCATTCGGAAGGTCACCTCCATCCAGGTCTGCTCCACCTCCCACCTACTTTGATGAGAAGAGGGAACCCTACTTTGTATGTACTTGCATGGGGTCCCCCCCTTAAAATTAATTACCCCAACACATATAACACATACCCGACAACCTGCAGAACACACAGCTGTGAGGGTCTTCTTCACTCTCTGGCTGTATGGATGGGATTGCTCCTGTTCTCCTGCCAATGAGCCCTCGGATAATGATGTTGTATCTGGTGCAAAAAGAATATCAGCTGAGAAGTTTGGTAGTAGATCGGCACCTTTTGGGGCCATGAATTTAGAGGGAAAATCGAATGGCTTTTGTCAATTTTATTTTGGTTGTTTATAGATTTTTTAACTGTTGTGTTATGTATGTTTATAATAATAATCATATATATATGCTGTACACGGTTGTGTTGCCTCTTTAGCTAGTCCATAGTGCTCTGGGAATCCTTGTTCTTGTTTAAGAATTTGATTTGTAAAAAAAAGTGTGTGTGTATGTATAATACTAATAATAATAATAATAACAACATTCTTATACACATATCATTTTATAAATAAATATTGAATTCATAACCAAGGATTCACAGAGCACAATGGCTTAGTTAAAGAGACAACAACGGGAGAGCAGCTTGCTTCTCAGCTAACTTTGTATGACTGGTATCCAAGCAACGCATTTTGGGGGCTCTTAAATCTTCCTCTTATTCTGGGGGAGATTTTTGAGCCGTGTTGACTGCTTTAGGTTTTCTTGCTGTGAACTGACACCAAACGTAAAAGGTTTTGGACCCCTAAATCTTTGGACTGGCGCCCTCAATAGACTTTTTACATGTGGATCCTAAACTCTGGATCCCCTACTTCAGGAGTAACCAAACTTCAGCCCTCCAGCTGTGCTGAGACTACAAATTCCAACATGGAATCTGCCTGGAAGTCATGCCTGTAGCTGTCAAAGTCTTGCAATGCCTTATGGGACTTATATTTCCACAACAGCTGGAGGGCCGAAGGTTGGCTACCCCTTTAAGGGTACCCAATTATTGTTGAAAGTGACCTCACCTGAGCCACTGGGCCCCGTATGAATCTGTTCCACTTTCAACTACTGGTAAGTGGAATCCTGCGCCTCATTCACACACTTTCTGCACTTAGAGAGAGGAGGGGACATTCACCCCGCGGGATGAGGTATGCCGTCGGGTCCCCTCCTCTCTCCTGATACTGTTGGGCTCTCGGTCTGTGACCGAGTGCCCGATTTTTCATAGGGGGTGACACCAAAATGACTGTCAGAATGACCTCCAATGGTGGCACCCGGGCGTGGGCTGCACCCCCCGCACCCGCTTTGTGACACCACTGGCTGTAACCATTCCCTACTCTACCCAAAACTAAAATATCTTGGGTGGAGTTGCGCTTTAAGGGTTTGATCACATGAGCCCTGGATAAGCATTTACCACCCGTGTTATCAGGGCAGCATTTTGCCTGCTGGCTGACCGCTTTCCATTTATGGGTACCAGTGGAGCAACCCACTCAGTAGCTATCTGCGACCAGTACTCTATACCATCATATGAACCGACACACCTCTCCGCAGTGCCTACTGACTATCCGAATCTGGACGATTCCATTGTACCGTATTCATGTTGTAGGCCAATCATACTGCAAGAAGATTCTTTAAACAGCACCAAGCACCAATCTTGCATGTCTTTTGATTCCATGAAATGTACTCCAGTAGAATACAGATGTGTGTATATTCATCAGTCCTATGTCCTACTCACTGTTTATTTGCAATGCTGGTTTCATTGGTTTGCTTGTACTGGGTTCTGGATTTGGATCCTTTATGCCCTGCCAAAAAAAAAAAGGTGATTGTCAATAAGAGTACTGAGGCTGAAACTTGTACAACTTAGCCCTCATCCACACTAGAATCGGCCGGCACGTACAGCTCCGTGCTGCGTGCACGCCCGTATCGGGCAGCTCCCGGGAAGGACAGGTGCTGCGTGTGATTAGTACACAGCCCCCGTCCTTCTCTGTGGGACTACGCGGCCATACGCTGCCCTATGCTCACCCGCCCTGAACGTCCGTGCGGGTGAGCATACTCATATGCTGACAGGATGGATCCTGTCTGCGTCCAAGCCAGGAAACACGCACCTGCACTTGAGGTGAGCGTAGGGGGGCGTGCGGCCGTGTAGTCCCATAGGGAAGGACGGGGGGCTGCGTACTAATCACACGCAGCACCTGTCCTTCCCGGGAGCTGCCCGATACGGGCGTGCACGCAGCACGGAGCTGTACGCGCCGGCCGTTTCTAGTGTGAATGAGGGCTTAAAGGGGACAATTTATAAATCTCCCGCCCAGTGTATAGCTGGGTGGGTGCCATGCGCACAACACTGTCACCATTAGATGGAGCCGAGGAGCAAAAGGGTGAAGAGTTTGGAGAAGGGAGGAGAAGTGAACAATCCAGGCCAAAATAGCTGAGTTGGAAAAATTCTCCAATTCAGCTCACTTCCCAGCTCAGCTATGTTGTCCTAGATTGTTCCATTCACCTTCCTTCTCCAAACTCTTCACCCTTTTATGAATAACCCTGTAAGTTTCCTGATACATTGTTTCAAGCAGTATTGTTTTCTGGAACCACAGTGCCATCTGCTGGTCATACAAGGTACGGCCTGGGATGTGACGGCGAGCAATACTCTGATCCTTTTCCATGTATGCAGCACAAAGTCATTGACTGGGAAATTATAGTTATAAAGCGTTGTTAGTCAAATCAGATTTTGGGATATTTTATACAAGGCGCACAGTTTCTCCTTTGTCCCTGTCCATCTTACTTGCTGCTTTCAAGTCTTCAGTTTCTGATGATGTTGCGATTTCATTCCAAATTTTGTGATAATCTTCAAAAGAAATGGCTTTTATCTTCCTGCAAGAGCAAATCACAAATCACGATGAGCAGTCTGTATTACTAAACCAATCATGTAATAAAGTAATTCTTTGGTGGCTAAGGACTATCGGCTTGTTGACAGTGTCTTGTGAGCAGAGGGTTAAATCAAAATGTGAAATGATTACCAGGAAGGGTATCGCGGACTTCTCAGCCAGGGTTCCTCCAGAGATTGCTCGCGGTTCCTTCAGCAATGAGCAATTTCTGCCTTTCAGGTAACAACTGACACCAATGATCTGTATAGTTCTATGTAAGGAGGGCATTCTTCTCACTGACCTCAGTGACCAGTGAAAGGTGATCCTTCTCCCACTGACATCCCGTGTAAGGTGATCCTTCTCCCACTGACATCCCGTGTAAGGTGATCCTTCTCCCACTGACATCCCGTGGAAGGTGGTCCTTCTCCCACTGACCTCTAGTGTAAGGTGATCCTTCTCCCACTGACATCCCGTGTAAGGTGATCCTTCTCCCACTGAAATCCCATGTAAGGTGATCCTTCTCCCACTGACATCCCGTGTAAGGTGATCCTTCTCCCACTGACATCCCGTGTAAGGTGGTCCTTCTCCCACTGACCTCTAGTGTAAGGTGATCCTTCTCCCACTGACCTCCAGTGTAAGGTAGTCCTTCTCCCACTGACCTCCAGTGTAAGGTAGTCCTTCTCCCACTGACCTCCAGTGTAAGGTAGTCCTTCTCCCACTGACCTCCAGTGTAAGGTGGCCCTTCTCCCGCTGACCTCCAATGTAAGGTGGTCCTTCTCCCACTGACCTCCAATGTAAGGTGGTCCTTCTCCCACTGACCTCCAGTGTAAAGTGGCCCTTCTCCCACTGACCTCCAGTGAAAGTTGGCCCTACTTCCACCGAGCACAAATCTGAGGGAGACCTTCACCACTGACCAGTGCCAATAACCACCAGTGTAAGGGAGCACTTCACTGACCAATGTGAGGAAACAATTTTTGTTTTGTTGTTGTTGTTTAAGGCCCGTACAGATAACGTTCGGCCCGTACAGCTCCATGCTGCGTGAACGGACGTATCAGGCGGCTCCCGGGAAGGACAGGTGCTGCGTGTGATTTGTACGCAGCAGCCTGTTGGGAGTATGTGGCCGAGCTGCAGGTCCGTGCGGGTGTCCCTGCTCGGACGCAGGCAGGATCCATCCTGTCTGCGTACGAGTCAGGACACCAGCACCTGCACGGGCGTGCAGTTCGGGTGAGCGTACGGCCGCGTCCTCCCATAGAGAAGAACAGGCTGCTGCGTACAAATCACACACAGGACCTGTCCTTCCCGGGAGCCGCACGCCGCATGGATCTCTAGTCGGGTTAGTCGGGTGAATGAGGGCTTAGACTAGAATATCCAAGAGGTTTAAGAAGCCAGAAAGACACACCCCACATATTCCATCTATCAATCATATATCACATTTTGGTGGAATAAACCTTTAATTTTAAGCTGATGAACAATTAAAAAAAACATTTTTAACTGATTTTTGGTCATGGTGGACGCCGGTGGACTTAATCACTCACAAGCCTAAGGAACAAAGCGAAGGAACAATGGGAAGATCAGTGCAAGCTGTTGGTGGGGCTGCCATTAAAGTAAACCCATTTATGTGTCCTGCATGGGTACAGCGCAGCTTCACTTTACAGCATTATTAAACACTCAAACTTTTTTTTTTTTAATAATGAATCTGGATCAGATAAATATACATCGTCCAGAAAAGTATTTCTTTACATTTTTGCCCAACCACATACAGTCATCATGTTTCCAAACAGCTCCAACTCTCTCAGCTTGGCTTCCCTGAACTTCCTGTCCAGTACATGATCACAAGGGACATAGCAGTCTCCAGTAGTTGCCCATCTACTAGCTTGAAGAAGGGAGAAGAAAGAAGGAGGACAGGAGGAGCAGATGATTGCCTTGCTGTGCCTGTATGTTTGTAGATACACACACAGCTTAGTAGCACACACAAGGGTGGCTCCATAGGACCCTGCAAGGGAAATGATTCACCCTAAAACAGGATATCAGGACCAGTGCTCGGGGGACCAACTGATTCTTCAGGAAAATAAATCTTTTGAACATCAAAGAGAAGCATCCATTGTAAGTGATTTCCTCGCATTTGAAATAGCTTTAATAACACTTTAAAGGCATAGTCCACTATTAGGACCATGTTTCGTGTTACACCCATGTTTAGACTTTTGGGGCTATAAACACAAGGGTGCAGTAAAACAATCTCACCACCTGGGGGCAGTATTGCCCAGCCAGAATACTTCTGTTCTCTCCGTCTCTTTAGCTCAGTCATTGCAGACAGACTTTCTGTTTATTTGCTTGGTGAAAATGGGATTGCTTCGGGAAACAGGCAATAGCTTCTGAAACCGGAGAGTTCAAGGCTCTGTAAGAATGTGTTTTTTTTTGCAGTGGAAAGGTACTGAGGGAGTATTGGTTGGGAAGATACGTTTTTGACTAAACAATTTGCTGTAATGAATTGGTACGTCAATTAAAACACAATCTATAAATAATGAGGTGATGCTGGAATATTATTTTGTATTAGAAGTTACATTTTATGCTGCATTGACATCAAATAGAATACAGTGATTGGTGACTTAAAGGAAGTCTTAAACTATGACTAGATGACATTTATTTTGCTAAAGTGTATAAAAAATATCAATTTTTAAAAATAAAATACAATTTTCTTTTTTCCCCAGTGCTGGTGATCTCCTCTGGCTGCACATCATTAGTCTGGACCATCTTACTGATAGTACAATGATGGACCATGCCTGAGCTATAAGAGAGAAAAGAAAAATCTCCCAAATGGGACACACACAATATCTCCCAAATTTGTGGGAACAGTTTGGGGATGGCTCCTTCCTGTTCCAACATGACTGCACACCACTGGACAAAGCAAGGTTCATAAAGACATGGATGAGCAATACAACTCAATATTGAACCCTACAGACTAAGACTGGTATGTCATTAAAGTTCATGTGCGTGTAAAGGCCGGCGTCCCAATACTTATGGCAATGTAGTGTAGATGGCAAAAAATACCTTAGAGGAGTTTTAACCATTTACTACCCTATGAAAAAAAAGGTTTTGGCTTTACATACATTTTAACGACAACAGGAGGTGAGGGTAAGTGTACCATTCATGACATCTGTTCAGTTAACAAGAGGAGACTTCTCACTTTTTGGAGATTTCCTCTCATTTCATGTTGTGTCTCCGAAACAGGAACAGAAGGAAAATGTCCCCAATAAGACAAAAAAGGGCAAAACAAAACAAAACAGAACAATTTTACCATTCCCTAGTTCAGCCGTTCTTAAGAGAGTTTCCTGCAGATATTACTATGGGATCCTTGAGCTGTGACTGACTGACCTCCCATGTGATGGTGCCTCCAGGAGCCAGCACCGTGACACCAATGATCTTCTTAGCTGTTTGTAAGGTTGCATTCTTCTCACGGACCCCAAGTTAAATAAGCATTCTTTCAACTGACCAACAAGGTGAAGGGCATTCCTCCTCTCAGTGAACATTGATGTATAGAGGCACTTCTCTAACTAACCATGATGTAAGGGGTCACTTTGCTACTGACCACGAATAATAGGGGACACCTCACCCACTGACCACAATGTAAGGGGATCTTCAATGAACACTAACGCAGGGAGACATTTCTTTACTGACCATAAATATAAGGGCGTCTGTCTACATTTCTTTTCTGGACATTATTATTTTGTTTTTCGATTAAATTTTTTTAAAAACACTGCAAATTATTTTCTTATATTGAGCAGAAGGTGTTAAAATAATCCACCTTGGTTGTCAAATACTTTAGGCACACCACACCAAGTTTATTCTTATCTACAATTACTTACCTTGTAAAAGTTAGCAGGGGTACCCTGAGACCTAAAAATTATTTTACGTGTTCCTCTGGGGTAAATAGATTGAAAAGTCTGCCCTAGTCTATCCAGTGCCAGATTTGTCATCCACAAAGGCTATGAGGCAGCTCTTCCCCATATTGTCTCTCTCTTCCCTTTCTCTTCTGTTTGAACCTTGTGCCAAAGTCCAAAACTGTGATTCCATGTGAGGGAGAGCATCCCAGTGTGCTTTTTGGCTTCTAGTAGCTAGTAGGATATTTTTAATGCATTACTTACCAACACAAGAGGTACAGAGACTGATGGCCCTAGCTCTACTCTGCTAGACAAATACTATAAAGGCCAAAGGTTCGTAGACACTTGACCATCACACCTATCAGTGGCGTCACAAGGGGGGTGCAACCCGCACCCAGGTGACACTATTGGAGGGGTGACACCAAAATGACTGACAGTCAACCCTACTGAATACCACAGCAGATTGTCATCCGGTATCCGCTCTGGGTGACACCTGGCCTCGGGACGCCCTTGACACCTATATAAGCTTTTTGGACATTCCATTCCCAAACCATAGGCATTAATTTTGGGTTTCCCCATGCCCATCTTTGGGTCTATAGCAACCTCCACTCTTCTGGGAAGCCTTGATTATGAAGTGTGCCTGTGGGAATTTGTGCCCATTCAGCCAAAAGAGCATTTGTGGGGTCAGTTACTGGTGCAGGATGAGAAGATCTGACTCGAAACTGGTGTTCCAATTCATCCAAAAGGTATTCAGTAGGGTTGGGGTCAGGACTCTCAAGTTCCTCCACAACAAATCCATCAAACCATATTTTTATGGAGCTACCGCAAGGCAAGGCAATCGGACGCCTGAGGGCGCTGCAGGGTGAGGGCGGAAAAAACAGGGCATTTTGACAAGTACTTGTACTTGTCAAAATGCCCTGATGCTTGCGCTATGTTTTATTTTTTTTCACTTACCTTTGGTGCGGGAGAGCAGCGGCGAGTCAGCGCTGGTCCGGTGGGAGGAGCTCCAGGTGGGGTCCTAATTTAGCTGGCCAGCGACTGCCAGAGGATCCCGACACGCGCTGCACCTCTGGCAAAAATGCAACTTTGCCTGTCTAGGCAAAAATCCTAGCACCGGTCCTGGGGCACAGTCATGCTGGAACAGAAAAGGATCTTCCCCAAATGTCCTTGTAATGCTGTACCATTACATCACTCAATCACTATAATGGTCTCCACATACTTTTGAAAATATAGTAGGTTTGATGGTAGGGGCCCACAAACAATTGGTGCTAGTATTTGCCCACAAACAATTGGCGCTGTAAGTTGTTAGTTGGTGCCAGTATTTGGCATCAGTGGTAATTGCTTTGCCCCTGTGCAGGTGGCCGTGGTAAACCTTGAGGCCTGAGGAGCTTGGTAATAGACAATATCAGGGCTTCACAAATTGGATAAAACAGAATATATAAAAGTTATACAGACCTCTGTGCAGGTGTTATCTCCATGGGCGATGTCTTCCTAACCGGTGCGTAATCTTGAACTGAACCAGCTGCAAAAGTGAAACTGTGTATGAATTAACCTTCAGAGATACTTGATTTCCTGACCATTGCTGCTTCTGGCAATCCTCAGTCAGAGGAATAACAGGCTACCTTTGATACAGTAGTTGAGCTCATGATGTTCATGTTGTCTTGGTATGACAATCTTAAATGTCTGACATATGAAACGCACATTGGAGGGATTAAGTGAAAATATGACTTCATTCGCTACGGAGGGAATATAACGATGTTTCACCATTCACATGTAACACGCCGCATTATGGACATTGCATAAAGTTTAAAGCTGAACTCCAGGCAAACACAATTACATATATATATAGGACGGCAAGGCTGGGTCCTGGATGGGAGATATATATCACCACTGTTTGGGTTGTGGTCCCTTTAAGGGCCACCACAGGGTTAACCTTCCTGCCCAGGAAGGGGTTTAAAGGTCTACAACTCCCAGTGAGGAGTGTGGGAGTTGAGGAGGAAGTAATAAGCTGTGGCTAGTGAGAGAGACTGGCTGTATTGCTGTGCTGTGCTGTGCTGTGCTGTGCAGTGCTGTGCTGTGCAGTGCAGTGCAGTGCAGGAAGTGATTTCCCCAGGTTTGGGACATTTCTACAACAAGTCGGTGAGACACATTTATGTTTTGTTATCTGTGCCGAAGAATTGGACATTTTACTTTTGAGTTTGCTGAAGATAAAGCGTGTATTTGTGCAAGAGGAAAATAAAAACTTTTGGTTTTATTGAAAACCCCTTTGTGCAAGTGCTCTGTGAGCTCCCCAACATCACAACATATATATATATATA
>NW_017306399.1:1975235-1984939 GCF_000935625.1 Nanorana parkeri | reverse complement strand
ATATATATATATATATATATATATATATATATATATATATACATACACACATACACACATACGCACACATACACACACACACACACACGTGTAACTGTAGATCGTAGGGGCCCCATAGCAAAATTTTGACGGGACACCTCAGCAAACTTCCTACTGTCAGTCAGGTAGTAGGAGAGCTGTCTGCATTGTCTTCTCCTGTATATCTGCTGTCAGCTCTTCTTGATTGGAAATGTCACACAGGGTTCAGAGTCACGTTCTATAGCAACTTCTGCAATCCTTAATAGTGCCCCTTTTCAACCCTAGGCCCCATAGCAGCCACGTGGGCTGCTATGGTCATCGTTAGGCCACTGTGTGTGTGTGTATACAGTATACAGAGTATACAGTGTGTGTGTGTGTGTGTGTGTGTGTATGTATGTATATATGTATATACAGACATTTAGATCGAAAAAAGAAACAAGTCCATTGAGTTGAACCACTCGATAAAAAACGAATAAGTAAATACAAAAACTTCATTAATAGAACAGTTGTTGGACGCTGTATAACCGGCCAAGAGATATGTACATTTTGCCCAGCCAGTCGGCAAACCCAATTAATCAGAGCGTATAGCTGGGCCAGTGACCTAATTTTTGTCACTGTAATTTAGTATAACACTTTGGTCACCGATCGCCTCCAGACCGCTGATTGGACAGTTTATAAAGATCACACACACATATGAGGTCATCACTCTGCTCACTCTGCTTTCTTCTCCTGGCAGCAAGGTTCTGGTATTGGGTTGACAGCAGTTTGCTGCATACAAGAGCCTGATTGCTTAACTGTGTATCAAAATACTTCGGTTTAGGGAATACATGACCATCTTTTATGTCTTCCTGGAGTTCTCCTTTAAGGTCAACTTCAAGCAACAGGTACATTTAATCAGTAGACTGCTAATCCTTTTCACAGCAAATGTGCCATGGACAGACACGTTGCCCTCTTTTTACCTCCCATTTATAAACGAGAGCAAAACAGGAAGTTTAATTGTTGGACTAAAGTAAAAAAAAAAAGGTGAAAGCAGACAGAATGGCAAAAAAGAAATAAGAAAATGTGCAAAATAAACATCATAACACATAAAAAAACCTCTCCACCTTGAGGGAAATTCCTTCTCTGACTTTCCTCTATTGAAAACAATGGCTTACGCCAGGATAAGTGCGGTGAAAATGATTGACAAAATGTTTTTTTTGGGGGAAAAAGGGCTTCAATTTTTATTAGCTGGCAACGTCGTTTGCCATAAAAACTCGATGAGGTTATTATAAGGAGAAAATAAGTAGAGAAATTGCCCGGAATAGCATCATAAACAGGCAAAACTGTTGGAATCAATGTTCCCCCTTGCCAATAATGGCAAAATGTCAGTTCTGACCTTTTATAAATGGGCCTCGGAGGATCATTAATGTAGGCAGACGTAGCGTTGAGCGCT
Source organism: Nanorana parkeri (assembly GCF_000935625.1). NCBI lineage: Eukaryota > Metazoa > Chordata > Amphibia > Anura > Dicroglossidae > Nanorana > Nanorana parkeri. Next base: position 1,983,489 of record NW_017306399.1, on the reverse strand, counting down.
TCAGGCCCCCTCTGGCCTGAGAAGGGTTAACGCCATCTGGCGCACAGGCGCGAGGCACCTGGATTTCCTTCCAACATGTTGTGCGATAAGAAAAACAGTCGGAAAACCCTTTTTATATGTCTTTTTTTTTGGGGGGGACGGGGCTTGAAAGTCAAATAATCAGCTTCCATACAACTGCCAGATCATATATTTGTAGAGGAGAGTTCCCCACTTAACTTTAATCTCGCGGCGGAAAGCAGAATTACTTGTACTCTTGGTGGACTTTCTACAGAATCCATTTGCAGAATTGACGGTGCCAAAATGTCTACCTACGTGAGGGCCGCCCGAAGGAGCTGCCTGTTAGCGGCCTCTTCGTGGACTCGGTGCTGCCATCAGAAGTCACGGGCAGGGCTGGATTTCCCACAAGGCCAACCGAGGCCCATCCTTGGGGCAGCAAGGAGTAGAGGGGCAGCCGGGGTGTGGAATTCATATCTCCCGATGCCTGGGACATGCAGTTGTTTTCTACATTTAGTCCTGCTTTGGGCGAGCAGGGCTAAATGTACAGCGGGGAAGCCGGCGCTTGTTTTGTACAAGTGATCTCGGCGATGTCACCGAGATCACTTGTATGCAGCCTGTATACAGGGGGGGCGCATTGAGGAACCTGGCATTGGGGCAGCAGAGAGAGTAAATCCAAACCTGGTCAAAGGTCACAGCAGGAGGTGGGTAAAGGTGCTGCATCTCCCTACCTGGCAATTAGAATTCTGGGGCGCTCTGGCTGGCATCCCGCCCAGCTCCGCCAGCCAGAGCATCCCAGGTTGCTAAAAGCTGAGCGGAGAGATGTGTATGGTCCTTACACATCTCCCCCTTCAGCTCAACCTGGGAAGCTCTGGCCGGAAAACGGGGTCGCAGACGCACTGCAAACATCTGCCATGCCCCTCTGCCTGCCACTCCCCCCCCATGACCCAAGGAGATGCCACCTGAGGCCCTGAATGCAGGAAGTGTGCATGTATGCCATAGATGTAGTTGCTATTCATTACTGCAATTTGCAGATGACGCTTTGCTCCTAACACAGTTTATTAAACAAGCCGCATAGACTCACCATCAATCTGTCTGCTGATCTCCACACAGTTCAGCACCATCTGTCTGTACTCCTCGGGTCTGTTCAGCAGAGCGTCTGCGGCCTCCAAATTAACAACATCTTCCAGCACGGGATTGGAAAGTAGAACCTGGAATCCCAGGTACAGAGAGACAAAGGAAAATATGTTAGCAGAGTGCTGGATCAGAAGGTGGGGGTTGAAGTCCAAAATCAGGAGGCAGCTCTTTGCCTACTGGGGTGCCCTCAAGGGTCTCGAGGATTGTCTGAGAAATGTGGAAAGGGTGAGATAGCCACAGCACTAGTATGAGTCCAGGAGAAGACTCCAACGTGTTTCAGGGGCTCAGAATCTCATAATGGGCTTAAAATGCCAGCGGTGACTTGAAGATAAACCTGGTCAAGAGTTATTGTGAATAAGAACATAGGAATTGTAGCCATTAAAGTCACCGGTCAGGAGTTCTGAGCCCCGAAACATGTTGGCTTTGTTCCTTGTCAAATACCATAGAAATCTACTGGACTCATCATAGAGCCGGGGCTCTCTCATCCTTTGATTTATAATGACCATCACCTGGACAGATCATAGCTGGTAGCAGTTAGTTATAGCCAACCTTTGCTACTTATGCAGGTGGTTTCCTCCGTCCCAGGAACATATCAGAAGGGATGGAGGGAAGGGGAAATCGAGCATCTTTGCTCATTCAGCCTACGAGGCTGAATGAGCAAAAATGAATGGTGTCTAGTCAGCTTTACCCCGCTGTAAAGTTAATTTAACCTTACCATTGCAGAGACATGGCCTTGGAAAGTAATTGTCTACTTACACTTCAAAGGACTGGAATAACACCCTTGCATTGCACTTATTTGAAGTAAAACTACATTGCATGAAACATCTGTTTCTTCAGAGTAAAGCTGGTTGTGGATTCTGCAGTCAGCAAGTAGCCATACTGTCCACACAGAGTCGTTCTAGGAGGTAAGTCATTGCATATATCAGCATTGAAACGGAACACCCCCATCATGGTTTTGGACAATCAACATCTGCCTTGACACATTGCAAGTGACAATGATAATTAAAATAAGATATCATAGTTACCCATGGGTTTATCATTTATCAGGTATGTTCCTACACTCATTAGCGCTGAGGAACTTGGATGTGCGGTGAAATGTCTTCCACAATTCACATCAAGTCCTGCTGAACATGACTAACTTATTTAAGAGTAAAGCTGGCTGTGGGTTCTGCAGTCAGCAAGTGGCCATGGTGTCTGCAAAGACTGGATCTAGGAGGTATGTCATTGCATATACCGGCAATGAAACAGAACACCCCCATCATGTTCTTGGACAATCAACACCTGGCTTGGCACATTTCAAGTGACAACGGTAACTAGGTTTAGATGTCTGCGTTACCCATGGGTCTATTATATATGGAGTATGTTCCTACACTCATTAGAGCTGAGGAACATGGGTGAGCGGTGAAATGTCTTCAATAATACAGGACAAGTCCAGTTGAATTTGACCAACTACCACCAGCCATACCAAGACCTGTATGAATGTGAACCATAAAAGTCCTGGACCCGGACAGCAGAGCTTCCACATGGATATTGCCAGCTATTGTCCTGTACCTGGATGGCCAGCAGCACATAGCTCATGGTGTATCGCGGGTTCCAGTCTGACGGCTTGTCCAGGAAATCGACACAAGGCTGTCCGGTTCTTGGATCGACTGTTGGAAGAGAAAACATTTCAAATGTATTTTAAAACTTATTTTTATTGAAGAATCGAAATTCATCATAAAAACTTATAAAAACATAAAAACAACATAAATCCATTTCAGCTAGATGTGGACATAATGTCAGCGTGTTAATGTGGCGTGCAGAACATACAACAACATATAACCATTACAGCTGAACTCCCAGCAAACACTTCAATAGCTAAAAGGCATATTATGGGAGCTGCTTTACCTGCCAAATAATTAGTTTTTCTGTCCATTAGACATGTGCCATTTCATTCGTTTCCGAATCAAAATTCGGACGAGTTTTCCGAAATTCGGACACATCCGAATTTCCGAATCCCAATGCATCCAAATGTGTCCGAATCTGAATTTCCGTTTCTGAATCCCGTCAAAAACGAAACTGAATCGAACATGTCCCGAGGTCGTCATCGCGCACGCGCGACCGTCTGATTGATGCCTGCCTCTTGGTGATGGACGTCGGCAGAGAGAGGAGGGGACGTTCACCCGGTGGGATGTGGTATGCCGCCGGGCCCCCTCCTCTCTCCTGAAACTGTCCGGCTCTTAGTCCATGACCGAGTGCCCGACTTTTTGGAGGGGGGGGGGTGAAACCAAAATAACTGTCAGTCATTTTGGTGTCACCCCTGCACCCACCTTGTGACACCACTGCATTTACAGTATATACATATAATACTAAAGCTGAGGCTCCCACAACCGAATGGTATTCAGGATCCAAATTTCCGAATTGCATTGGGGAGCTCCTGAATACCATTCGGGTCTGGGAGCCTCCGCTTTAGTACTATATGTATAGGGCTCCCAGACCTGAGACCAAGATGGCCGCCGGCAGGCATCTTCAGATGGTCGAGCATGTGCGATGATGCCACGGCGGGGTGTCACCCGGACATCCGACCTCGGGACACCCCTGGATGGAGGTCAGATATAATACAGAAGGGAAGGCCGGAGGTCAGGTTAAAAAACAAAAGTTGGACATTCACTTTAAACTATAAAGAGGCTCCAGAGCACAATTTGGGGGAATTTCATGTCCCGCTGGTGAAGGTTGTTTCTGTCGGATATTACTCAGCGTCCCTCTCGGCGGATGTAAAGAATATCACAATGTACATCTGTCTATGACGAGTTGGGTTTCGCCGTCCAAACAAGTATCAGGTATGACAGATGGGAAATCCCGCCAGAGAGTTGAGCTAATAGGGTTTGGGAGCCGCTCAGGACAGGCGCTGGAATCACGACAAGCCTAGCGGACAGGCGCTGGAATCACGAGAAGACGAATAACGCCCGGCGGACAGGCGCGGCCAAGAAAGAGAAATCCCGCTGAGCGCTAATTGTGTGTTACATGGATACATGACATTGTAAAAATATCTGCGATCCCTTCTGTAAGGAAAAGGAAAATGTTATAAGCTTCTACCTGCCGGGTACATGAGTCTAAACATGAAGACTTTTCCCCATATGTGGCCTGTCCTGCATCTCGACAGTGTCAAGATTTTTAAAGGAGGACTCCAGGCAAATCAAAAACTTACCCTTGCTGTGGGGCTACCCGGCACTGCACAGGGTTCGGCACTCGTTTTGTTTATGGGGCTCAAACAAAGCAGATTAACTTACCTGGTCCCGACTCACTCACTGTTCTCCCCTCCGCTCCAGCTGTGGTATTGTCCCTCGGCATCCTCACATCTAATGCAATAAGACGGGATGACATCAGCGGTCCTCAGAGTGCCGGAGCCCAGGGAAGAAGAGGATGTGGGGACCAGTCTAGCAGTTAGGCGGAACCAAGAATCATCAGGTGAGTATATCTGCTTTATGTGATCCCCTAGACAGAACAAGCAGTTAAACCTTGCAGTGTGGGTGATTCAGGCGGCTGAGCTGCCACCAGATTGCTTCGGGGGGCCAGTGTAGTGTGCCTCCCCATCCAACACCCTCGTCTGGCTTCCTGGGCTCCGCTGCCCAGCCTGTGGGCCCAGGAATGGCATCGCTGGTGTCGAGGGGAATTGGGGAAGGAGATCAGCGTGCATCTGTTTGGCAATCTCCTCCAGGATGAATGGGGCTGGAAGCGATGCTGATTGTATCACTTCCAGTCTCTCAGCTGTCATTCCCCAGGGAAGAAGCTATTGAAGGGTGATCTGCACTCCAACGGCCTCTTTGGAGTGGAAAGGTGACGCTAGGGGTCTAGTTGACCCCTAATGTCACCCTAAGGAGAACCTGTCACCTCCGATGTACTATCACATAAGGGGCTTGTAAGCCCCCTTATGTGATAGCAATTAGGTAAAAAACAAAAAAGCAGCAATTAGAATGGAAGAGGAAGGACCAACAGTATCAGTCAATCTGGGATCTCTTTCATTGCACAGTGCTGTCAGTCTAACACATGGAATGTTTTCATATGAGAGGAGCATGGCTAACTTAAAATGAACCCAGCATCAGTTATATCAGGATAAATCCTGGTGCCATGTCTGACACAGTTCAGCCCCCTGCTGCAGCCTCTCACCTTGTGACTTGTCACAAAGTTACAATGTTGCAGACTGATCACTGACTGAGTGGAGACTGAGGAAATGCTTCCTCCTGCCTGCAGCAGACTGATCACTGGGGGAGGGGAGACTGAGGAAATGCTTCCTCCTGCCTGCAGCAGTCTGATCACTGGGGGAGGGGAAACTGAGGAAATGCTTTGGGGGGGGGGGGGGGGGACTGAGGAAATGCTTCCTCCTGCCTGCACCAGACTGATGACATCATCAAACTTGTAAAGTCACAAATTAACTCCATTTTAATCAGTCAAAAAAGAGTGACTTACTCCAGTTTAATCAGTGGTGCTCTATCGCTGTCCAATCCGCAGGCTGGGGCAATGGAGGTGACACCACTATATTCCTTATTTGTATCAGGAAAAATGGTGTCAGTCTCCTGCCGGAGGTAGATGTGTATTAATCACAAATGGGTCCGAACAGAGTCGCTGATATTTTGTCAGGTGTTTGCCTGGAGTTCAGCTTCATGATGGTGCTTTAGAAGGAGTAAAGTTTTGCTTTGCATGTAAATTGAATATGATATATTTTTGTTATTTGCATACTAGTATTAAAAAAAAAATCAGTTTTGGGTGGATTGGCCCTTTAAGCCGTTCAAAGGGAGAGAGGAGCTCCATTCAGGTGTTTCCTGTAATGAATCCATGACACACCACGGCGGCTGCCCTGTGCACCGCAATCCGCACACCTAAAACACAGAAGGTCGAGGTGACATCTGCAGATGATTACACCAAATCCACAAGAAATAGGATTCAGCGCTCCGGCTCTGTATGTTTTATCTCTGAATTGCATTACAAGAAAGAAACCGACAAGCTCATGAAAAGCAAAGGCACGTGACTGAAGATTGCAGTGGGGTCATCTGTAACATAGAACTGCCTGTACACAGTATATGAGACTTGGGGTGGATCATCTCTTTTACACCCTTCGCTTCGTCTGCTGGTGTGCGTGCCCGGCACAGTGCTCATGCGTTTGATTGAGATGCATCGCACTGATTTTTTATTATGTTAGAAGTTTATTAAAATGTCACAAGTGACATTTCATTAAGTTCTATGGGCACACCGCGATGTGACGCCATTGTACCACGTCACACTGCTGTACACTGAATGCCGTACACCACTGTACACCAACGCACCGCAATGAGATGGCGTGAACTAAGCCTATCTAACACAAGGCAAATTGCCTTGTCTTGCGTTGCAGCTGCACTGTGAAAATGCCAAACACAGCCCCAATGCAATCCATGTGAAAGGGGCCCAGAGAGATACAAAGTAACATTGTTTATAAACATTGATCAGAGGGAGATAGAGAGATACAAAGTGACATAGTTTATATACATTGATCAGGGGAGAGATAGAGAGATACAAAGTGACATAGTTTATATACATTGATCAGGGGAGAGATAGAGAGATACAAAGTGACATAGTTTATATACATTGATCAGGGGAGAGATAGAGAGATACAAAGTGACATAGTTTATATACATTGATCAGGGGAGAGATAGAGAGATACAAAGTGACATAGTTTATATACATTGATCAGGGGAGAGATAGAGAGATACAAAGTGACATAGTTTATATACATTGATCAGGGGAGAGATAGAGAGATACAAAGTGACATAGTTTATATACATTGATCAGGGGAGAGATAGAGAGATACAAAGTGACATAGTTTATATACATTGATCAGGGGAGAGATAGAGAGATACAAAGTGACATAGTTTATATACATTGATCAGGGGAGAGATAGAGAGATACAAAGTGACATAGTTTATATACATTGATCAGGGGAGAGATAGAGAGATACAAAGTGACATAGTTTATATACATTGATCAGGGGAGAGATAGAGAGATACAAAGTGACATAGTTTATATACATTGATCAGGGGAGAGATAGAGAGATACAAAGTGACATAGTTTATATACATTGATCAGGGGAGAGATAGAGAGATACAAAGTGACATAGTTTATATACATTGATCAGGGGAGAGATAGAGAGATACAAAGTGACATAGTTTATATACATTGATCAGGGGAGAGATAGAGAGATACAAAGTGACATAGTTTATATACATTGATCAGGGGAGAGATAGAGAGATACAAAGTGACATAGTTTATATACATTGATCAGGGGAGAGATAGAGAGATACAAAGTGACATAGTTTATATACATTGATCAGGGGAGAGATAGAGAGATACAAAGTGACATAGTTTATATACATTGATCAGGGGAGAGATAGAGAGATACAAAGTGACATAGTTTATATACATTGATCAGGGGAGAGATAGAGAGATACAAAGTGACATAGTTTATATACATTGATCAGAGGGAGATACAGAGATACAAAGTAACATTGTTTAGATGAGATATCTCATGTGATCTCTACTGAGGAAGAGGATCTCAGTTCAGATGTGCTGATCCTTCACTTCAGTAGAGATCATGTGATGAACTGCCCAGGCCTTCACTTATGTAGCTAGAACTGAAGGGAGCCTAGAGCAGCATTTTCTCCATTACAGGTAAGCTTTTCCACCATTCCATTACTATTTACGTGTTATTTTCTGCTAACATAGCATTATGTTACCATAGGTTAGCATCACCGCTCAGATGGTTCATTCATGATGTTCTTACCATTTGGGTGAAATGGGATGGTGTTGAATATAACAGTTGGGGGGACGTAGTTGTATTCTTCTGTGTATGACAAGGAGACCTGGAGAGCAGCCCCTGGGAATGATACAAAGTAAAAGATTTGCAATTAAAGAATTATTAAACACTACAAAAAATGTTTTCAATATTTAATTCAGATCAAACAAATATAAATTGCCCAGCAAAGTATTTCTTTACATTTTTGCCAAAACACTTAGTCATCATGTTTCTGAACAACTCCAACTCTCTCAGCTCAGTTTCCCTGAACTTCCTGTCCAGTGCAAGATCAAAAGGGACAGAGCAGTCTCCAGCAGCCAT
>NW_017306399.1:1973296-1974431 GCF_000935625.1 Nanorana parkeri | reverse complement strand
AAGAGGGGGGGGGAGGGATGGATTGTTTTGCTGTGTCTGTGTGTTTGTAGAGACACACAGCTTACTAGGACATACAAGGGTGGCTCAATAGGACACTGCAAGGGAAAGGAGTCACCCTAAAACAGGATATCAGGACCAGTGCTCGGGGGACCAGCTGATTCTGCAGGAAACTAAAACTTTTAAACTTCAAGTTTTTCAGCTTTTAAGCGTCAATTGTAAGTGATTTCATCAGCTTTTGAAATAGTTTAAAAACATTTTGACTTTGATGTCTTTGTAAAGTGCCCATCAGCCAGTTTGTAGCCGGGTTTCGTCTGATGATTTTGCTGTTCTGGTCAGTTTACTGGCCGGATTTTCTGCTATGTGGATTGTCTGCTGAGCCCCGATCACTCAGGAGTTCAGAGATGTTATTTTACAGAAAGAGAAAGTCAGATTGTTTTCTGTGTGACAGCCGTTATCGGGAGCTGCTTTTCCTCCACAGAAATATCTGCTAACAGAATCCTAGCAGCTGCTGAATCTCCTCAGTACTGAATCTCCAGACTTCACCGAATATTCATTACACCATGAAGAGGATTCTTCTGTATTCTAGAACTCTAGTCCTTGCAGAGCAGGCCCAGAATGTAGCAGTTTCATAGCACATACATGTTTAATTGTAGTATTTCACACAATAAGGTATGTTACATTAAGGAAAGAAATACATATGATTGAATAGATAGATAGATAGATAGATAGATAGATAGATAGATAGATAGATGGGAAGATGAGTAGATTAATGTCTCTCTTAATACACTAATAAAATATACAAACCTTCCCAGAGGGAGTCTTTCAGCCCTCGGACCTTGGCTATCCAGCTCAGGAAGTTGTCCTCTGCTGGTCTTACAGAAATACCCTAAAAGACAAATCAATGATTTACATTTTTACACCAAAACCATCACTGCAAGTGCAGGATATGAATAGCTCCGGACACACATCCCTGGACTCTGTACACATTCCTTGTTCCTCTATATTGCCCAGATGTTGCTGTCTGGATACATCTCCAGGCGATCAGACATTGGAGGCATCTGAGACACACATTCCTCTCTGTGTATGGGAACCTTTGCCTTGCCAGCTCCATGTATTCCCCATGTGCCCCCCCCCC
>NW_017306399.1:1972885-1973254 GCF_000935625.1 Nanorana parkeri | reverse complement strand
CTAAAAGTGCCATAAAGTAAAACATAAAGTCCTATTTATTTATGTGGCTCAGAAGACAATCTACATGCAGCGCTTCTGCTTCTTATTCCGGCATTCATCGTGTATATCTTACTCTCCGGCTTAGCTAATTCCCTCTGGTTGCCAGTATCCTCCTCAGTGATACATAAAGCCACCTTCCATTCTAGTTTAGGACTGTGACCTAGGGATCAGAGGATGGAACCACAGAGCATGGTGGGAGCACCAGCCATCCAGCACTCCCAGAAAAGTCAAGTGCCGCAGGGTCTAAAGGGGGCTCCCGTGCTGGAACAGAGAAGAGGTAGGACATGTAATGTAATAGAGAGGTAAGTATATCACTTTCTCTATTCGGGA
>NW_017306399.1:1972232-1972523 GCF_000935625.1 Nanorana parkeri | reverse complement strand
AGACTTGACCCGGTCCCTTTAAAACCATTTGCAGTTGGCAGTGACAGTTGAGTGGTTCCATTGGTTACTTTGAAATGTTGGGATGAAGTATTCAATGCAATGATGTTATATTGATTCTTGCAATGCCGAGGTTGCCCACTCCTGTGACACATCCTCTAAAATAAACACGTATATCTACAGGTGAAACTCGAATAATTCGAATATCGTGCAAAGTTCATTTATTTCACTAATGCAACTTAAAAGGTGAAACTAATGTATGAGAGAGACTCATTACATGCAAAGCAAGATAGT
>NW_017306399.1:1969317-1971089 GCF_000935625.1 Nanorana parkeri | reverse complement strand
AAGTAAAACATAAAGTCCTATTTATTTATGTGGCTCAGAAGACAATCTACATGCAGCGCTTCTGCTTCTTATTCCGGCATTCATCGTGTATATCTTACTCTCCGGCTTAGCTAATTCCCTCTGGTTGCCAGTATCCTCCTCAGTGATACATAAAGCCACCTTCCATTCTAGTTTAGGACTGTGACCTAGGGATCAGAGGATGGAACCACAGAGCATGGTGGGAGCACCAGCCATCCAGCACTCCCAGAAAAGTCAAGTGCCGCAGGGTCTAAAGGGGGCTCCCGTGCTGGAACAGAGAAGAGGTAGGACATGTAATGTAATAGAGAGGTAAGTATTGGGGGGGCTGGCTTTACAGAATTTGGAGACTTGACCCGGTCCCTTTAAAACCATTTGCAGTTGGCAGTGACAGTTGAGTGGTTCCATTGGTTACTTTGAAATGTTGGGATGAAGTATTCAATGCAATGATGTTATATTGATTCTTGCAATGCCGAGGTTGCCCACTCCTGTGACACATCCTCTAAAATAAACACGTATATCTACAGGTGAAACTCGAATAATTCGAATATCGTGCAAAGTTCATTTATTTCACTAATGCAACTTAAAAGGTGAAACTAATGTATGAGAGAGACTCATTACATGCAAAGCAAGATAGTTCAAGCCGTGATTTGTCATAATTGGGATGATTATGACTTATAGCTCATGAAAACCCCAAGAACCCCAAATCCACAACCTCAAAAAAGTAGATTATTACATGCAATCAATAAAACAAGGATTGTACATAGAACAATATCGGACCTCTGAAAAGTACAAGCATGCATATGTACTCAGTACTTGGTTTGGGCCCCTTTTGCAGCACTTACTGCAATTACTTTTGCACGATATTCTAATTATTCGAGTTTCACCTGTATATACTCACATAGGCTCATATACTCATATAGACTCACATAGACCCATCTCATATATACTCACATAGACTCACATAGATGCATCTCATATATACTCACATAGACCCATCTCATATATACTCACATAGACTCACATATATCTATATACTCACATAGACTCACATAGACCCATCTCATACATACTCACATAGACTCACATAGACCATTCTCATATATACTCACATAGACTCACATAGAGTCATATACTCACATATACTCATATACTCACATATACTCACATAGGCTCATATACTCACATATACTCATATTGACTCATATACTCACATAGACTCACATAGACCCATCTCACATATACTCATATAGACTCATATACTCACATCGACTCATATGCTCACATCGACTCATATACTCACATCGACTCATATACTCACATAGAGCGGGGTCTCCTGCAGATCCTCATAATCCCGCTCTAATAGCAGGTAGGTTCTTGAATGCATGATTGGCGCTCATAGAATCATGGAGGTCCCTGCTGATAAATATACATAACATTAAAGCTAAGTACCAGGCAGATGTAAAAGACAAACATCAATGCAACTCTATAGTTACTGATACATCATCACCTAGTTCTCTTCTCTGGAACTAAGGGGCCAAGTCCAACCCCTGAAAAACAACCCTACACCATAATCCGCCCTCCACCAAACTTTACACTTGGCATAATGCAGTCAAACAAGTACCGATTCTCCTGGCGACCGCCAAACCCAGAAACATCCATCAGATTGCCAGACAGAGAAGCGCGATTTGTCACTCCAGAGAACACATCTCCACTTCTCTAGAGTCCAGTGGTGGCGTGCTTTACACCCCTGCATC
>NW_017306399.1:1963637-1968402 GCF_000935625.1 Nanorana parkeri | reverse complement strand
TTGGAGACTTGACCCGGTCCCTTTAAAACCATTTGCAGTTGGCAGTGACAGTTGAGTGGTTCCATTGGTTACTTTGAAATGTTGGGATGAAGTATTCAATGCAATGATGTTATATTGATTCTTGCAATGCCGAGGTTGCCCACTCCTGTGACACATCCTCTAAAATAAACACGTATATCTACAGGTGAAACTCGAATAATTCGAATATCGTGCAAAGTTCATTTATTTCACTAATGCAACTTAAAAGGTGAAACTAATGTATGAGAGAGACTCATTACATGCAAAGCAAGATAGTTCAAGCCGTGATTTGTCATAATTGGGATGATTATGACTTATAGCTCATGAAAACCCCAAGAACCCCAAATCCACAACCTCAAAAAAGTAGATTATTACATGCAATCAATAAAACAAGGATTGTACATAGAACAATATCGGACCTCTGAAAAGTACAAGCATGCATATGTACTCAGTACTTGGTTTGGGCCCCTTTTGCAGCACTTACTGCAATTACTTTTGCACGATATTCTAATTATTCGAGTTTCACCTGTATATACTCACATAGGCTCATATACTCATATAGACTCACATAGACCCATCTCATATATACTCACATAGACTCACATAGATGCATCTCATATATACTCACATAGACCCATCTCATATATACTCACATAGACTCACATATATCTATATACTCACATAGACTCACATAGACCCATCTCATACATACTCACATAGACTCACATAGACCATTCTCATATATACTCACATAGACTCACATAGAGTCATATACTCACATATACTCATATACTCACATATACTCACATAGGCTCATATACTCACATATACTCATATTGACTCATATACTCACATAGACTCACATAGACCCATCTCACATATACTCATATAGACTCATATACTCACATCGACTCATATGCTCACATCGACTCATATACTCACATCGACTCATATACTCACATAGAGCGGGGTCTCCTGCAGATCCTCATAATCCCGCTCTAATAGCAGGTAGGTTCTTGAATGCATGATTGGCGCTCATAGAATCATGGAGGTCCCTGCTGATAAATATACATAACATTAAAGCTAAGTACCAGGCAGATGTAAAAGACAAACATCAATGCAACTCTATAGTTACTGATACATCATCACCTAACAGGTGACCGCGGAATATTTAGTAGCAAGAAAATGTCACGGATGGACTTTTTGCACAGGTGACAACCTACAACGGTACCACGCTTGTAGTCACTGAGCTCCTGAGAGCGACCCATTCTTTCACAAATGTTTGTAGAAGCGTCTGCATGCCGAGGTGCGTGATTTTATACATCTGTGGCCATGGAGATGGTTGGAACACCTGAATCCAATGATTTGGAGGGGTGTCCCAATACGTTTGGCAATATAGTGTATGTCTTGTGTGTGTGTTCAGTTGGTTGCTGCAGAATGAGTAGCAGAGGGGTTTCGGTTGATTCTGGGGTTATTCCTGCCAGTGTGGCCCTACAGAGTTAACTCCGCTCAGGGCCCTATGGGAGCTCAGGCTGTCTGCTCCGTGTACCAGGAGGGGAGGGCGTCTGTCTGAGGCGAGCTCGGGACGTCAAACGCTTTCATGCTCGTTTTGTAAATTGTATTAGTCACTTATCATGCCCGGCTGCCCCTCACATATGGTAACGTTCTGGATTACAAGCACTAAACGAGAGGCAGATTTACTCCGCTGAACAGCCCGAAACAATCAGCAGTAAATAAAGAACCGTTTTCATAAAACAAATGAGTGTGGCTGCATCTTTATAATCACCCCGAGACAAGAAAATAAACCAAATTCTTCTCCAGCCTGCAGTAATGATGGAAATATTTCTGCATCCTCAGCCGCTTCCTGTTCATTGTTCTGTCCGGCCGATGGGCACTTTTGTTCTGTGATGGCACCGAAGGAGTTAAAATCAGGAACTCAGCTGCCTGCATTTACCTGTCTTTATCTTATCCAAGGGGCCCCCCACGGCCCCCCTGAACTCAAAGTGCTCATAGGCATATGGTGAATCCGCCTTCAAAGATGGAGTTTTAGCATCCCCCTATTCATCTGCACATTCCCTCCATGTGAAGCGCTGAGCCACTATGACCAATGAGGAGGCGAACATTGTGGTGAGGCAGGGGTACCAATGCTCAGGGTTTACCAATGCCCAGGGTTTAAACAATGCCCAGGGCGTACCAATGCTCGGGGTTTACCAATGCCCAGGGTTTAAACAATGCTCAGGGTTTACCAATGCTCAGGGTATACCAGTGCCCAGGGTGTACCAATTCTCGGGGTTTACCAATGCTCGGGGTTTACCAATGCCCAGGGTTTACCATTTCTAAAGATGTACAATGCCCAGAGTGTTCCAATGCTCAGGGTTTACCAATGCTCAGGGTATACCAGTGCCCAGGGTTTACCAATGCCCAGGGTTTACCATTTCTAAAGATGTACAATGCCCAGAGTGTTCCAATGCTCAGGGTTTACCAATGCTCAGGGTATACCAGTGCCCAGGGTTTACCAATGCCCAGGGTTTACCATTTCTAAAGATGTACAATGCCCAGAGTGTTCCAATGCTCAGGGTTTACCAATGCTCAGGGTATACCAGTGCCCAGGGTTTACCAATGCCCAGTGTTTACCATTTCTAAAGATGTACAATGCCCAGAGTGTTCCAATGCTCAGGGTTTACCAATGCTCAGGGTATACCAGTGCCCAGGGTTTACCAATGCCCAGTGTTTACCATTTCTAAAGATGTACAATGCCCAGAGTGTACCAATGCTTAGGGTTTGCCAAAGCCCAGGCTGTACCAATGCTCAGGCTATACCAATGCTCAGGATGTACCCAGGGCCGCTCTTATAGTGAGCCAGGCTGAAGCTGTTGCCCCCCTGTTGCAGCATCTCGTGGGGAACGGGGTGGGGGTAGCAGTGGGTGCTCCTTCTTCCTGTAATAAACAGCGCTCACCTAATGAGTTGTAAGTGCCCTTCAGGACAGCAGTATTGTGAGCCAAGGGTAGCTTTATGATGCAGAGGACGCAGCACGCAGCACCTGTCCCTTCCGGGATCGGGTCATTTTACAGGTGTGAATGCTGTACGGATGTGCACACCCATCTGTATGAGCCCAAAATCCCAAATTTTGGGATGTTACCAGTAGTGATGAGCTCGGGCGTGTTCGCAGCTCCACATGCCGAGGCCGGCAGGAAGCTGACAGCGCGCAGTGCCAATCACAGGCACTGAGACATTTCCCGATCTCTGCAGCTGCGGACCGGGAACATGTCTCAGTACCTGTGATTGGCGCTGCGCGCTGTCAGCTTCCTGGTGAGCTCGGCACGTGGAGCTGCGAACTAGTCACCAGACATGCATGAGCCCTTCCCCTCACTTCCTGTTGTGGCTATCGAACAGGAAGATAAGGAAAATATTCTCAATTAAGAAACAAGACAACACAGATGGCAAAAAAAGCGGACAGGTGTCATCACCCTCCCTTCCGCTATCCAGATCTAAAAAAAAAAGTTTTGACTTCGCTTCTACTTAAACTTTTTACATCCACATTGCAAACAAAGCCAACTACAGCACAACATCCACAGCACATATTTCTAGTCTTCCTGCATCCAAGAGTTCCCACACTTATCCCAATTGTATTTACTTACATGTACGGAGATCAGCTCTGATCCTCTTCCAATGGATCACTTCAGAAACATAAAAAGGAAATTAGAAACATTTCTGACAGTGTCTCCGGCTATAAAGTGTCAATGTTTTCTTCTGCTGTTCCACCATTGTAGAGGAAGCACCTTGTTACTTTTTACATTGACATATTTCAGAAGTAAATATTTAGAAATAAAGGGAAATAAATATTTTTTTTTTTGCAGTAAAGATGTAACAAAATAGTTTTACATGTAACTTGCCGAAGAATTCCCTATGAAGGAATGGCAGATCTGCTGTTAGTCTCCATTGTTTGTGTTGCCATAGCAGCGACAGTCACATCCTGCAGGGGGTGGAATATTAAAGTTTAACCTCGTCACGTCTGATGGTTGTGGCCACACAAATAGATTGTAAAAATAAAATAGATTGATGGGGTGGTCATAATAATCTGGCCACTCAGTGTACATCCCAAGCATAAAAAAGTAAGAATAAGAATATTTACTTCTTTTTGTCCTGGTGACTATAGTCTCTGGAATATAAAGTGAGGGACAATTAAAAATTCCCAGTTGCCTCAAGGAAAGGAATAGAGTGGAAATCTTCCATTAGGGAGAGTTGTTCGGGTAACAACTGAATAAGAAAGGCTTTCCCTCATTTTTGTGAGATTTCCTCTCATTTCCTGTTGGGTCTACAGGACAGGAAGTGACGCAAACTCTCCCCTAGTGGTACACAGGTAGTAAGAAAGTATTAGACATATTGTTTTTTTTTCTTGTTCATAGTGTTGAACTTTGTTCCCTGTTAGATTAAAGTTATAAGAGCTACAAAATGCAATATGAAATGGGAAGACGGCCAGAAAAAGCAATCAAAATTATATTTCTTAGATTTTGGTGGCGTAAGGCAGAATTCCAATCTTCGTCCAGTTTAAATAATGTATCCACTTTGGGGAGATTTCCCCAAGGAAAGGAATAGAGTTAAAGTGTTTTTTTTTCAGCCAAACTAATTTTACCACAAAATTGCCAATTTTTGCAAAAGCGGAAATGCCCAATTTTGCTTGTTGAGGGGAAATTTGTTTCAAAAAATAACTGAATGAATCCTTTTCTCTTCATTTAGAGGGTTTTTT
>NW_017306399.1:1954460-1963573 GCF_000935625.1 Nanorana parkeri | reverse complement strand
GGGGGGGTTCCCTTCACGTCCTGTCCAAAAGCCACAATAGGACTTGAGAGGAAATCCCTCCACAGAAAGAAAAATGCCTAGTGATCAACAGGGTCACCAGAACTAGCATCCCCATTGGGAGATTTCCCATCTATTCCTGTTCTGATGATAACCCAAATCTTATGATTTTCTTTCACTTTCAGTGATAATGGTCACTAGGACAAACAGGGCCGGATTTCCCACAAGGCCAACCAAGGCCCGGCCTTGGGGCAGCAGGGAGTGGAGGGGCAGCAGGGGTGTGAAATTCCTATCTCCCGATGCCCGGGACATGCAGTTCCGAGCAGGTGGTCAGTAGTTGTTGTTTACATTTAGCCCTGCTTTGGGCAAGAAGGGCTAAATGTACAGCGGTGAAGCCGCCATTTGTTTTGCGGGGGGCACATTGAAGAACATGGCCTTGGGGCAGCAGAGAGAGTAAATCCGGCCCTGAGGACAAATAGAAGGGGTGAATCTCTGTAACAGGGACACATACAACCCAAAATTTGGGACTTTTTCCCTATGATCCTCAGCTCCATCTAGTGGCCATAATGCAGTATCACATCACAATACATTAACCAGGGAATACAATATATAATATTATATATATATATATATATATATCATGTGTGTGTATATATACAATATAATATATACAATAAACACAGTATATATACAATAAATATATATGAACCATTATTCACACAAAACAAACATTCGTGGGGAGAAAGGCCCTGCAAATTTTTTATAATTAGTACATCTAATTATCTACCAAACACTTAAGGATGGACACACCCTTTAAGTGACCCAGTAGGGAGAGAAACCCTCCCGGCGGGATAAGGTATGCCGCCGGGTCCCCTCCTCTCTCCTGATACTGTCGGGCGTTCGGTCCATGACAGAGCTTCTGACTTTTCAGAGGGGGGTGACACCAAAATGACTGTGAGTCATTTTGGTGTCACCCCTCCAATGGTGTCACCCGGGTGCGGGCTGCACCCCCCGCGTGACGCCACTGCACTAGAGCATAGACATTGGAGGGGATTTATCAAAACTGGAGCAGACAGAAACTGGAGCACCTCCTCATGTATCACTTCCCCCTCCCTGTTAGATTGTAAGCCCTCAGGGGCAGGGCCCTCCTTACTATCTTGTCTTGAATTGTATTGTGATCGTAATGTCTTCCTTATATTGCAAAGCGCTGTGCAAACTATTGGCGCTATATAAATCCTGTATAATAATAATAATAGACATTGTGTGAGGGAAACCTTCTGGAAGTGGAAGGAGGAGTGATGGAGAAGGAAGACTTTCACTGTGTCCAATGGATCAAACAAGATTTCCAAAATCTGGATGCCGGCAAATCTCCGCCATCCGAATTGAATTGTGGCGATCAGACCGATTAGCTTGTGTCTACTAGTGACAGCTCGCCTTTAAAACAGAAGTTCCTTGCATGCCGAGTGACTCCAGAAGAGAAAAACAAAGCAAAGTTCTACTCAGGAATGTTCGGCTTGAATAGCCAATTGTCGATTGTCCCGAAACGCAGAGATCACATTCGAAGATAATTCCGTCGGCGACGTCCAGCGAAAACACAGATTTCTTTTGATATTTTAATCTTTTATTTTATTTTCTTTGCAAGGTTTCAACATTTTTTTTTTTTTTGCGCTTGATCTCCCGGGCTGTTTGATGTGAAGGGTGTAACATAAGTTCACTCTGGTTTTAATAACGGTCTGAGGGCTGCAGCACCGACTTGGAGCGATAAAGGACTGGAGTCTAATATGAAATGATCCGCTGGGATACAAATCCTGGCCCGAACCGAGAATAATTTAAATAATAAAGAATGTGATGTTTAAACAATTTCCTCAATGTAACACGTTGTAAGGTTAGAGCAGACAGCGTGAGGTGTTACTCAGTGCGGCTTTACAGGAGATTCGGGCAGATGCTTGTTCAGCTATTGTTCCTTTAACTCCTTGATAGACAATCTGCATTTCTACTGACATCTTAAAGGAGGTGTCACTCTCATATTTCCTCCAAATGCCTAATATTACTATGTACTGCCTATTATTACTATGTACTGCCTATTATTACTATGTACTGCCTATTATTACTGTGTACTGCTTAACCAGCTTCTTCTGCAGCTACAGCAGCCAGAAAAAAAATGATGCTCTGAAACTGGAACTGATAGAATACACATCACTTCTGCTTTAAGTGATTGGCAGAGAGATCAGCTGGGGAAAGTGTGCTGATCTCCCTCCGATCCAGCCACAGTGACCTGCCATGTCGATTCGGCGCCCACGCAGAGGACAGCATAGCCCGAGATAGCCGGCAGCGGAGGTTTTTTGGTCACACACTTCCTGAAACATACAAGTGATCTTTAACTGACATATAATGCTCTATAGCCCACCGAACACTTGTGTGTATCAATCAGCTGGATGGCATGGCAGGACCGAGGCTGCCCGGCCCCGAGAAGAATCATCACAGCAAGTGGGTAACATATTGAATCATATACATGGCTTGCTTCTAATCTAATCTCACTATGTTATTACAGATTGCAGTGCAGAGCTTGTCAATATGTGTAGCAAACCACCTACATAACTGTTTCCCTTTCTGATTACTCATCTACCTGAGAGGAGATGTCTTCACAGAGATTTGCTAGAAGATCATTTCTTAATTTGATTTTTTTTGTAAAGCTGCTATCCAGGCATTAGGAAGTATGGCTCAGCACAAGGGGCGCACAGAAACACTCCACACTTTTTGGACCACCACATTATTTGTGCCGCCCCAACGGGGCATAGAATATGAGATGCATAGCCTCAGTTAATATTAGCATTGTTTTAGATAGAGTTATTATAGTGTGTTTTTGCCTAACTATTTTCCCCATAGCAAATCCATGTCTTATCCTAGGCTGCCATCTAGTGGCCTTTGTGATATCACACATGTCTTTTCTGTATTTCTGTTCCCCATGTGACGACATATTTCCAGTCTATGTATGCCCCTCCCTTCTTCCTGTGTGCAGTACTTCCTGTGTCATGGCCACAGTTAAGAGCCACATGTAACAAGGACACACATGTGATCTGCACAGTACGTAGGAAATGCATCATTTTCTGACCGCACAATACTATAACCGTTCAACTGCTGTTCCTATCATCTGCTGTAACCCTGATGTTAAAGAATAAACACCTCTTTTGAATGAATCGGTATTGACGAGTTCAGCTATCTGACGAGGATTGTCCGCAGTGAGTATATCTGCTTATACAGGCCAGGCATAGAGGTCTCAGCAAGGGATATATTTTGCTATCACAACAATCGGAGTCAGAATATTATTCATATTGACATTGACAGTTCAATTTGCAATTCAAGAGGGGCACTTATAACAATCCAGTCACCTTTACTCCAAGGGAATGATAGAGTGGAGCTTGGTACCACTGACCTTCTAGTGGAAACTGTGACGGACCCCCGTACTCAGGATGAGTATGTCCGCCGCTGTCTTCTTCCTTGCTCAGGAGATATTGGAACCCGCTGATCTGTAGCTCCCCGTTTCCCCAGTCACTAGCCAAGGCTTGAGTGTAGGGTAAACAAACTCTGCTTTATTGAACAACTGCACAAACTTTTATACAGCAAGTGATGAAATCAGAATATAATCCCATCACATCCACCCTCCCCTCCCAGACCATCGGTCTGCTCAACACCACAGGTGTCCACCTGCTAACGAACTCCAGACAGCCATAGCAGGAGCCTGGCCAGAATGTCATTGTCCTGAGCTCCCTCAGAGAACAATGGGAGATAACGAGGGATGGTGCTGATACTCTTTCCATAACCAGGTCACACAGCATAACGCACTCAAACATAACTCAATACCAATACACATTTAACTTAACCAATACACATAAACTGATCACCATGTCGTCACAGAAACTATATGTAGTGAGTAGAGAGGCGGAATGGGAATGGGACTGGAAGCTGGACCCAGGGAGAGTGAAGACTAATAATGAGTTGCCAGCCTGCTTGATTTGACTTCTCCACCTCCCTGTCATTGACTGACTGGATAATTCAGGCTATGGACACAAGCAGGGCCGGATTTCCCACAAGGCCCGGCCTTGGGGCAGCAGGGAGTAGAGGGACAGCAGAGGTGTGGAATTCCTATCTCCCGATGCCCAGGACATGCAGTTCCGGGTGCCGGGCAGGTAATTGCTTTCTACATTTAGCCCTGCTTTGGGCAATCAGTGCTAAATGTACAGTGGAGAAGCCGCCGCTTGTTGGGGGGGGGGGGGGGGGGGGGTTGGTGGGTAAGGGGGCACATTGAGGAAACCCGGCCTTGGGGCAGCAGAGAGAGTAAATCCGGCCCTGGACACAAGATCACCACCCAACCTGTGGAACTGTCATCTCATGTCTATATGTACTTAGTAGCTACACATAGATAGTTGTTACTCTCCATACTAGTGGCCCTGATCTCTGCCTGAACACAGGCTAATATTGTATTGTGTTACAGCTCTTAAGTCCCATATTGTTCTTCATTCCTCTTAACTACAGGACCCTTGCATTTGATACTGTTGTGAATACTCAGAAACTGGAAGACAATGGTGTGATTTACCAGTCACTTATCGTTCACTCTTCATACTGTGTCTATGGAGGAGCAACATTGTCACCTTAGGACTACAAAACACCCCAAACTCCCCTAATCTCCATAACATATGGGAGAAGGTGTTCTGTGGTTCACAGAGTAAGTTACACGCTTGCTAGATTTCTGGCAGGATCAACAGTTTTTTTTTCTTTGCTCTTATCAAGCAGATATAACAAAACAACTGTATATTAAACAGACCAAAAAGAAGCAAATAATAGAAGTTCATTGCTTGAATTTACTTTAAGAACATTTAGTCAAACACTTCCATCGGTGGCATCATGACTTAGAAATGTTTTCCCAATCTGCGCACACATTTTTCCACTAAGACCGGCCCTTGCCGCCAGTTTTTTTTTTCACTCCTCTTATAAAATTTGCACTTCTTTAATGCTATTTCCATTTTCCGCTGTTTCCGCTCTTCGGGCTGTTAAGTTCAACTCCTGCGAAAAAGCTAAACACAAAGTTACAACAAATATCAGAGTGTTGTGTTACCTGCCAAAGGATTTCTATTGATGTCCATTCAGTCCCGAGATTTACAAAGCCCCGCCGGGCCGATAACAATAGCAATTGAGCAATACCGCTAGATCACCTCCCCCCGCCCCCGCAGGCTGTGATTGGACAGTGAAGGAGCAGCAGTAGACTGATGAGCTCATCCCCCTTCTGCAGCCCCTCCCACTATGGGGTTACAGGAGACTGAAATAAGGAACACAAGCTGCATTAAACATATATTTCCTTTTTTAATTACTTTATATGCTAACTAATCGATTTTGAAAATAATCGTTAGCTGCAGCTCTACCGGTATGTGTTCGCTCACCTCCCGATCTACTGAGCCGACCTGTGACAGTCTCATTGTCACACGTCGGCTAGAACTATGAGGCTGAGTGATTTTTACTCGCCTCATAATTCCCCTTTAATTGGTGTTTCTTTTATATCTGCCTAGCGCTTTAAGAAACAAAACATGACAAGTTTTGACAACACGAATATTTTTATTGTCAGTTGTTATGTTTCTATGTATTGATGACTTTTTATATCCCAAATGTATGTTCCCCTGATGATCCCATTATTATTTATAGAATGAACCCCAAAATTGGACAATCTTCTTCCTCCTCCTCCATGACACTCGGGAGGTGAACTGTAACGTGCGCCATTCGTTTTGTGCCCCTCCCTGGACGCGCAGCCTATGATCTCACCCCGCGCCTCTACCCCTCCAGCCTTTCCTGCCCATAACTTTTTTTACCTTCCAAAATGAATCATTTTATGAATATGGATAACTCTCCGGCAACACTCGGGTCCTGTATTTCCTCCCGCTCTGGAAACATTTCTCCTCCTTCAGCTCCACGCAGTAAAATAAAAATGTGATTTCTCTTCCAAATTTCCTCTAACGGGCTGGCTGTGAAAAGCTGGAGCCGCGGCGTTCCTGAAGGTTACCATTCACTGCGCGGCTGGCGAAAGGTGAATCCGCCACGGCCTGACGCTTCATATTTTGTGACACCATCAGGATAAATATTATTAGTCTGCAGAGCCGGAGCGAGGAAAGCCAACACGTATTTTACACATCGCTGTGCTCGGAGAAAATATCTCACTTCTATCATAGGACTGCGAATGTAGAAGCAGAAAAAGATCTATCTATCTATCTATCTATCTATCTATCTATCTATCTATCTATCTATCTATCTATCTTTCTTTCCATCCATCTATCTATCTATCTGTCTATCTATCTATCGTTCCATCTATTTATCTATCTTGGATCTGTCTGCCTGTTTTTCTTTACATCTATCTATCTATCAAGCTAGCTATCATCATAATGAGATAGATATTGAATGGATAGATAGATAGATAGATAGATAGATAGATAGATAGATAGATAGATAGATAGATAGATGGATGGAACTATGGATGGATAGATGGAAAGATGGAAAGAAAGATAGATGGATAGATAGATAGATAGATAGATAGATAGATAGATAGATATAGGGAAAGATAGATAGATGGAAAGATAGATAGATAGATAGATAGATAGAAAGATAGATAGATAGATAGATAGATAGATAGATAGATAGATATATGAACTATGGATGGATAGATGGAAAGAAAGATAGATGGATAGATAGATAGATGGAAAGAAAGAAAGATGGAAAGAAAGATTGATGGATAGATAGATGGAAAGAAAGATAGATGGATAGATAGATGGAAAGAAAGATGGAAAGAAAGATAGATAGATAGATAGATAGATATATGAACTATGGATGGATAGATGGAAAGAAAGATAGATGGATAGATAGATAGATGGAAAGATAGATAGATAGATAGATAGATAGATAGATAGATAGATATATGAACTATGGATGGATAGATGGAAAGAAAGATAGATGGAAAGATAGATAGATACATAGATAGATAGATAGATAGATAGATAGATAGATAGATGGAAAGAAAGATGGAAAGAAAGATAGATGGATAGATAGATAGATAGACACTGAGATTGAGTATCTTCTCCCTCCACTAGGTGATTCAGTTGGCAGCCAGAATATAAGGTACATTTTTTTCACTTTCCCCCAAAGTTTAATATATAGAAAGTTGTAGCTCGCCAGTTTTTATACACCAGGGGGGGGGGGCAGGATGGATAAATGGACCTCACATTTGTAGAGGTCCGCTGTGCGCTGGTTCTGAGTTTTCCTGGCAGACCTATCAGAGTTCTAGCTGGTTGGTATCACAGCACGGCTAATATAAAGACAAAGGCCGCAGAGGGATTGTGGATTTCCTTCTAGAGAGACATCATGGAAATGTTTGGGAATGGTCTCGGGGTATTGCAGCCTCGGCTGTGGTCAGTCTGACTCTGCAATTTATTTGGAAACATGCAAAATAAATGTTCAGCAAATGATTAACAGCGACAAAGCTCTCCGCACCTCGCACAACACAAGAATGCTGGTGAGAGGCTTTGATCAATCCATCCGGGTCTGACGTCTCCAAGATGAGTGCTGGTGATGTGGTCTGAGGGAGATTCTACTTCTCAATGTGTGTTTTATTGTGAACAGATTTACTAAGAAAATAACTCAAATTACAAAACACCCCCTCCCCACCCCCCCACAAACCTCAGATAAACTCAGAGCAAGTCAATGAGTGCCACAGTCAGCAAGAATCTTTATTTGTCTGGTGAATAAATAGAAAGGCTGCATGCTTAGTGATGTCACCGGTCTCTAGTGAATGGATAGGCTGCATTCTCAGTGATGTCACCGGTCTCTAGTGAATGGATAGGCTGCATTCTCAGTGATGTCACCGGTCTCTAGTGAATGGATAGGCTGCATTCTCAGTGATGTCACCGGTCTCTAGTGAATGGATAGGCTGTATTCTCAGTGATGTCACCGGTCTCTAGTGAATGGATAGGCTGCATTCTCAGTGATGTCACCGGTCTCTAGTGAATGGATAGGCTGCATTCTCAGTGATGTCACCGGTCTCTAGTGAATGGATAGGTTGCATTCTCAGTGATGTTACCAGTCTCTAGTGAATGGATAGGCTGCATTCTCAGTGATGTCACTGGTCTCTAGTGAATGGATAGGCTGCATTCTCAGTGATGTCACCGGTCTCTAGTGAATGGATAGGTTGCATTCTCAGTGATGTTACCAGTCTCTAGTGAATGGATAGGCTGCATTCTCAGTGATGTCACCGGTCTCTAGTGAATGGATAGGCTGCATTCTCAGTGATGTCACTGGTCTCTAGTGAAGGGATAGGCTGCATTCTCAGTGATGTCACCGGTCTCTAGTGAATGGATAGGCTGCCATGCACCAAGTTGATCTGAGTGACTCAGTACCTTGTGATCACTATGACAGCCAATCACAGCGATCACAAATTCGAACATACTAATGTTTACATTGTTGATCTCTCCCCTTCCTCTCACACCAGAGAAATTAGAGGCATCATAGTAATTTGTGCAACAAAAGTCAACACACAAACACATAAAATGCAGAGATGTATTTTCATTCCTGCTGTACAAAACATAACAATTTTGTGCAAAAAAAGGATTTTTTACATAACATCATCATAAAACAAAACTGTAAAACAGATGTTTCAATCTCCCCTCCCCGACCCCATAATTACAAAAAACCTACTAAATTATATATACAAACTGACAGTGTAAATAGCATAATATAAAAATATGGTTTGTAATACGTTGAAGTGGTTTCAGAGCGATCAGCTCCTAATTGCTAAACGATAATATTTCAGATATGCTTCGTACAAGTCATACGGAGGTGACGCAATAACCAGCCGCAGCTCAGCGGATCACTACAATGTACGTAGTAGGCAGGGTACCTTCACAATGACAAATCAATTCATATTACATCACATAATGTCCTCTTGTAATTTCTAGGTAAACCTCCATCAGAGCCAGCCTCCATCAAGACTGATTTACCTCAATGAGCTTGGGCTGGATTTACTCTCGGCTCAGATCTCACCCCCCCCCCCCCCCCCCCCGGCGCGCTACACTCTTTAAATACAA
>NW_017306399.1:1946540-1954308 GCF_000935625.1 Nanorana parkeri | reverse complement strand
CATGGCAAGTATCACTTTAAATATACCAAGCAACATTTGTATCACAAGCAAGTCTTTGGGGTTATGGTAGACCAAAACTGGATGTCAATCAATATATTTTCTGCCAAACAATGCTAAAAAAATGCAGGTACCAACTATAGGGCTCATTTCTGGATATTGGGTGTTACAGAACTTTTCTAATAGAACAAAATTGCCTATTAGTCTCCCTCGTCTTAGATTTCTACTGTACAGTCTCGCAGGTGTCTAGAGGTTCCACCTTTTGGACCAGGGAAACCTAAATTAGGGGGGATTGGCTTATTTAAGTGGGCATGGCATAATAGGTGTGGTTAAAACTATGTAGTGATCATGAGAATGGTAAAACAGAGGCAGCTTTTCATTAAAAGAGAACTATGGGGTAAGTGTTTTCCCCCATAGTTCTCTTATATATACTAGCATCCTCCCGTGACCCAAAGCTCAGTATATCAGGAGCGACAGCTCGCGGTATACCGAGATCGCCACAGCCGCAACGGATCCCGACAATGCTTTTGAGATCCAACTAGCTGGCTGATTGACAGCCAGGAGTCACATGACACCGGGGAGGGAAAATGTGTGATTTGGCCCAATTTGAACATTTTCACTTAGGTAAACAAGAACTATGTAGTACAAGGGCCTGCTTGATTGGATACGAATTGAATGGATAGTTTAGGTAGATCCTCATATTCTATAGCTCTGGTAAGTCTAAAGTAGAGTGTATGAAAATTGTACAGTCATATTGTAATGTGTATGGTGAGGTCAAGATAGAGCAGAAAAAAATGGTCTAAAGATCAGTTTTCATTACTAGGGCATGAACTGTTTGCAGAGTTTGCCTAAGGAGTTCAGATGGGCACTATGGGCACTACAGGTGAAACTCGAATAATTAGAATATCGTGCAAAAGTAATTGCAGTAAGTGCTGCAAAAGGGGCCCAAACCAAGTACTGAGTACATATGCATGCTTGTACTTTTCAGAGGTCCGATATTGTTCTATGTACAATCCTTGTTTTATTGATTGCATGTAATAATCTACTTTTTTGAAGTTGTGGATTTGGGGTTCTTGGGGTTTTCATGAGCTGTAAGCCATAATCATCACAATTATGACAAATCACGGCTTGAACTATCTTGCTTTGCATGTAATGAGTCTCTCTCATATATTAGTTTCACCTTTTAAGTTGCATTAGTGAAATAAATGCACTTTGCACGATATTCTGATTATTCGAGTTTCACCTGTATATCTAAATGAATTGGGTGTGCATGGGGCGCAATGTTAAGGGCATTCATTAAACCTTTGGTTCAGTATACACAAACTAAATGAAAGAGATACTTTGCCTCTGCCGTACAATGAGAAGGTATATCAATATATATTCATGTTTCACACTATACCTCACACTTATACATCTGATATGAGGGTTTCCATCTCTTGTTTCTCTGGTTATTCTGCATCTTCCAAATAAAAAATTTGCTCCCAAGATTTTGGGGGGGGGGGGTGCAGCAGCCCTGGCAGAAACAGTCATTGTTTATTGGCTTTTCTTCAAGCATTAGTATGGCCAGCATTAGGAGAAATCTCCCCTATTAGAGACATAGGTAATTAAAATTAAAAACCACTGCAGGCCCTAAGCCTTCCCCGAATCTATACAAAACAAAATGAAAAGTTTGGGCTGAGGTTTGGGCTTTAAAGGCCGCCCACAAAATAAATCTAAAATATCTGTTTTGTGTGGTTGCTGGTGAGCTGAATCACATGTTGCATTTATTTATCACTAGTGAACATCTGTATTGAGATACCTGCAACCAGGACTGTATTTCCCACAAGGCCACTGAGGCCCGGCCTTGGGGCAGCAGGGAGTAGAGGTATGGCAGGGGTGTAGAATTCCTATCGCCCGACGCCCGGGACATGCAGTTTCGGGAGGCAGGCGGGTAGTTTTTTTTCTACTGGCAAGGAGGGGGGCGCATTAAGGAACCTGGCCTTGGGGCAGCAGAGAGAGTAAATCCGTCCCTGCCTGCAACAGAATTCCCAGTTCTGCCCAGTGCCCAACTACCAGGGCCACTGCAAAGTTCCCTGATGGTGTCAACCTCCAACAAAGGGCTGTATAGAATATAGAATAGTTAAATATTGAAGTAGTCCTCGTGTGAGGGGTAAAGGAACAAGCAACTTCAGTGATCATTAAGTGATCAAACCACCGCCTGTCCAAAAGTGAAATACCAATTTTGGCAATGATGGGGCTACAGGGAGGTTGTCAGCTGGACACACAATGTGAAAACTGCTTTCTCCTTCTTATACAGTACTATTCAGCTATGTAGGGCAACAGGGGGGGTTGGAAAATGTGCATTCATGAACTTATCTTCTAGAAGGAAAGCACCTATATATTTGTTTTAGCTGTTGTAGCAGTTCAGCTATAGTTCTTCTTTTAGGTTTTATTAGAATATTGATCTTTGGTTTCCTCATAAATGCATTCATAGCAGAGCTTGATGTATGTTCACAAAATATGAAAATGGCAACTTTCAACATGTTAACACCACCTCGATTTGTCAAAAGCTACTTTGTACATTGTGTCTTCCTAGCACAAGGAATGAACCAATCACAGTCACCAAATTTTGATCTGGTTACAGGTCCGTTTGTTAAGTATATTTATATTTTTTAAACTTCACAGAAGGTACCTGAAAGAATAAAAGAGTCTGTTTAACATCTGGAATGACCTCAGTTCAATAAAAAATATTTTATATAAAACGCATTTTTTTTATGTCTGTTCCTCTGCGTAGAGTACATACGAAAGGCACCGCAAGTTTTACAATTCTGCGGAAATCATTGAGTCGTGTCCGTGGATATTAGAATCTTCTAAAAAAGATGACTGTTTGGAGTCCATTTTGTAGGATTTGTTTCCTTTGCTTCCAAAGGACTGTACTCCTATACTACTTGGATGGCTTTGCATAGACATATGGGATAGCAAAGGGATGTTGGCATCTTGGGTGGATCCAGAAGATGGTAAGCTGGTCACGTGACCCGTACTGGTCGACCCGCTGGCACTACTTGGGGAGCGGCTCTTTGGAGGAGGGCAATGCTGGATGACTCTCGGAGGCCCTGGTTGTTGGTAGTGAGCAGTAGGGAAAGCAGCATATCCTGGTGGGATAGGGTACCCGTTGATTGGTATAAATCTCTGGTTTTGAGGTAAAGGAGGCCCAATAAAGCCAGTAATTTGGGCCTGTGGCATACCTTGGGGAGAGAAAAATACATTTGGATATCTTTGATTGCTTAAATTGCTAACAGGGCTGGCACTCAGCGACGTTGTCTGAGTTGTAGCATTACCACCAGAAGGAGTAGTTGAACTTGTGTGACTTGAAAGTCCTTCCCATGACCTTAGTCTCATATGGATGTCCTTAAACCTTGGTCTCCGAGAGGGAATTTCCTGCCAACATTCTGTCATCAGACTATATATTCTAGGAGGACAGTCCTCAGAACATGGAAGGAGTTGCCTCTTCCGGACCATCTCTATAACTTCTTGATTGCTGAAGCCATAGTAAGGCTGAAGGCCAAAGCTAAATATTTCCCATAGGACCACTCCGTAAGACCAAATATCTGAATCGGTGGAGAATTTTCCGTACATTATTGCCTCTGGAGGCATCCATCGAATTGGAAGGAGAGATTTATTTTGGACCCGGTAATAATCAGCCGAGTATATTTCTCTAGAAAGTCCGAGGTCAGAGATTTTAATGTGCAATTGTTCTCCAACCAATATATTTCGAGCTGCTAGATCTTTATGGACAAAGAAGTGACTTGAGAGGTACTCCATCCCAGCCGCGATCTGGAAGGCAATATGCAGAAAATCTCCATGATCGAGGCTAGATTTAACCGTGCCATCCTCATCGCTACTGCAACCAACGTCGGAATGGGGGGACCTCATAATGAGGAATTCATGTAGGTCTCCATGGTTCATGTACTCGAACAACATGCATACAGGCTGCTCCTGAGTTACAACCCCAAGAAGACACACAACGTTGTGGTGATGTAACTCAGCCATAAGAGAGGTCTCTTGCTGAAATTCCGACCACTGTTGCGGATTGCTGTAATCCTTCAAGGTCTTGATGGCAACAAGCTGAGCATGGTCCATTCCCGGGAGGTACAGGTGACCTTTGTAGATCTTTCCAAATGTGCATTCGCCCAGTTCTTCCATAAACCTCACTGCGGACAAGGGGAGCTCCTTTGCTTTGGTCTGCTAAAGGGAAGAAGAGGAACAAAAGTGATTAGTAGTACTACTTATTGTTTCATACCAAACAAGCTGCAGTATATTATATTATTGTTCGTAGGTTTAGTAACACTTTAAAAAGACCCTGTCAACAGACCAATCATTTCAACAAAATTATTCACATAGGATTATATGTAACTGCATGATTTTTATGCATGTTATTTACCTGTAATAACGTTCTTGTGTTGACATCAAAAAGCATTAAGACTGCTGCTGTGTGCCGCCACCTTGCCATGCGATCTCAGCAGCCCTGGCAGACTCAAGTAAAGGTCTACAGCAGTGGTAAGCAAACCCCAAACCTCCAGCTGTGGTGAAAGTACAAATCCCATCATGTATCTGCCTCTGGAAGTTGTGCCTATGGCTGTAAGTGGTGTCTGCAGGCGGGTGCACGCGTCCATAGACTAACCTTGCGTCTCTGCTCATCTACCGGCCTGAGAATCCGAACTGCGCATGCGCCCGCCCCAAGATCCTTTGCAGCCGCACGAGCAGTTCCTGATTCTCGGCGCGGGAGCGCGCAGCGATAACGAGGAAAGTTTAAACCGCTGCTAAAGCGGGTTTTTAAAAATAAATAACTTTTTGCCTATATCTACTGCTCGCTAACCGGAGGGTTTAGAACCCTTTAAGGTTCTTGAAAGGATTTTTGAGATTTAACTGCGGAGTCTAGTGTCACTTTAAACTTTTAGTAGGCCACATTTGCCATAATGCTCCAAAGTCAGGGTCATGGGTCTGTCATATTTGCTCTGAATCATGTTGGTATTGATAACAGCATAGAGCTACATATTATTATAAAATAGACTTGCTCCTGATTACACAGTGTTAACCTCACACTGCATGCAGCCTCCCATAAATCTCACTGACAAATTCCTCTCCATCTATTAATAGTTCTATAATCAGCCACTGGGCGCAATTAAACACTGGAAACTATTTGACTTTCTACATAGAAGCAAACAGATTCCTCCACGCTGGTTTCTTTACGGAGATTTACAGAACCGCCACTGAGGGATAACCTTTAAGGCTCTGTTGCCTCTTACTATGAACACTTGTTACCCATTCAAGAGGAACGACACCATAATCTAAAGATTTTGTTTTGGGTGAAGATGCAGAAATCAAACCAATAATAGGTTAAAGGAGATGGTTTAAAATCGTGTCAGGAGGGTGCGTACCCAATGGCAGTCTTCCTGTGGATGAAATTTTATTTCATTGCAGTGTCACATGCTAAAAGTACTCTTATTGGTCGGATTTAAATAATTGCAACAATTTTATGAGCCATGGGGAAAATAAGACCTAATCTCAGATGACAAGTGTTTTCTGATATAGCACCCAGAGGTCCAACACGCCCCCCTCACTAAATCAGAGCTAGTACTTCCCTGTCAGTAAATCTCATGCTGCCTGTTGGTTGGAGAGCGCTGGCTTTGACAGCAGGGGAGTGTCATATCTCTGCAGAGAGACCACTGCTTCCCCACAGAGAGCAAGGGTCCTTCTATGCAGCAGGCTGGCAATGGACCAGCTTTTTAACTATGTCTGTGGCTGCTTTATATACTAAACCAAAGGTAAGTCTGTGATTACTTATTTTTATGCACCTAGAATGTATTTAGCTGACCTAAACTGTGAGTTCAGTTGGGCTTTATATTGGATCTCCAGACAAATAAGAACTACAGGACATCAGTTAGAGGCCCTCTGTATGCAGTGGTGTCACAAGGAGGGTGTGGGCCACACCAGGTGGCACCATCAGAGGGGGTGACACCAAAATGACTGACAGTCATTATGGTGTCACCCGCTCTTAATAGTCGTACACCAACCAAGAGCCCAACAGTAGCATGAGAGAGAGGGTAGGACTCAGCAACATGTCTGA
Source organism: Nanorana parkeri (assembly GCF_000935625.1). Lineage (NCBI taxonomy): Eukaryota > Metazoa > Chordata > Amphibia > Anura > Dicroglossidae > Nanorana > Nanorana parkeri. The sequence goes on along the minus strand of NW_017306399.1, from coordinate 1,948,205 downwards.
TCCTGCCGGGTCAATATCCCCTCCTCTCTTTGCTGGCATCCATCACCAAGATGGCCACTGGCAGTGAAGTACATCACCGTGCATGTGTGATGACATCACACCACAGAAGTCATAACGCATACATGGCAGCTGCACCAGGTGACACCGACCCCGGCGCCGCTGCTGTCTCTATGGGTTCTACCTTTGTAAGTATTCTCCATGTACCACCCCTTTGCCAAATTATGCCCTATGTTAAGATGAGTATAGGAAAAAATGGCCGCTGTTCTGCTTCCTTAGTCACTCTCCCATCTTGATAATTGGACAATCAAGCAGCAGATCACTGCTGAGGTCCTCAGCTTCTGTAAACAACATCAGCGTTGGGCTGACCAGCACTGTGCAAAACCATAAAGCCCTCATTGACTCAACTTCCCACCCTATCCCAGTCTGAGCCCTGCGGTGCATGGGTTTACAGGAAGCTTATCTGCCTGCAAGACGAACTGCACCAGAACCTGATCATAATATTGGCAGCCCAAATAAGTCCCAAATGCAATTACCATGCAACGTACAAGGCTCAACTTCCTTCACCTTCCCTGACTGAGACAAATCCTCCTTCTTTTGTGTCTCACAAGCTCCCCCTCCCAGACACTGCAGCTAGTTAGCTTCCAAAAAGCAGTGGGTGGGGTTAGGTGTGGCCAGGTGCTGATTGACAAGCTACATTGCTGAGAGCCACACTCCCTGCCGCATTTTTTTCTCATCCCATTGTAGTGCAAGTAGGCACAATCTACCTGAGAGTGACAACCCGGCTCTGAATTACGGAGCAGTGCAGCATAATTGCCACCCCATCACAGAAAGCTGCATTAGGTAGACTCCACTGACAGGTACTTGTGGGACTTTGCAGGGAGACTAAGAGAGAACTGTAATTATATATGTAGTTATAATCTAGTGCTGTACCCCATAAATGTAATTAATCGGAGGCCATTGTTCTACTTTAGCAGCTGAACTGACATTACCGCAGTAGGCACGGTGTTATTATCTATTGCAACGGTTATAACTATTCAACAGCTTCAACCTTCCACATGAAAAAGTGACTACAAGTCCTCAAACACAGATAACTTATTGGCCTTTAATTTTTAACATATCAGCTTGAAGTTAAAAGCCCTGTACAGACAATACCCGAGATTAGGCCGGTGGGGAGAGTCACATGACGGAGCTGGTCTCATGCATGGCGATGGCAGGAAATGAGCTGTGTTGTCAAAGCCCAGATGGTTTACATTACCCAAATCCTGAAGGCCAAACTTGTTTAGATCCTGATATATAGTAAATGATATTTCAGCCGATGAACGTGTGATGGCCTCCGAATGACCTTCTCTTGACTAAACCGGGATCACAGAAGACTCGCTAATGAAGGGAACCCATTAAGATCTGGCAGTCCCGAGTCTTCCCAAGCCAATGGGAACTGCCCATGAAGAGGCTCCGTCGTGTTTGACAAGTACGTGTTGTATGACGAAGTTAATAACACACGGGAGAAACATATGTATGTGTACGTTGGAGTTAGACCAGGGCCAGGATAAACATTCTATAATGGAAAATTCAATCCGGCTGTTCGTGTCTTTGCCATCAGTATCTTCATTTTATTGGAGAAGGCAAGGATTAGCTTTATTAGACCCATTGTCTGGGGAATCAAAA
>NW_017306399.1:1937311-1946521 GCF_000935625.1 Nanorana parkeri | reverse complement strand
CGTTTTCTAAACTCGTATTTTTTTCCCTTTCATAATGACTTTGTCAAACTTTAGCAGGAACTGAGTATTCTGCTTTGGGTCTGTTGAAACCCACTGACCATACCGAAGAGTAAAAGTTGGCTGTAGATAGGAGGTACGTGGATGCTTTCATTTGGGTCAGGTGACCGGGTCAAATTGGACCACATGACCTCATATCCATGAGTCACCAGTTTTAGACTCAACTGCAGAGTGCGCTCTTCCCAAGCCCTAGATGGGGGTCATTCTTCTATAGACCCGGGTGCTAATTACCGACGGGGTCTTTTCCTGAGCCCTGCATATCAAGTGAGTCTAGGAAGGAAAATAACCAACTGCCCTCCAGGAAAGTTCAAACGTTGGCAACGTTATAGTCCAGGACAAACAAACAAAAAGCACCCGCTTGGGATCTTCTCCTTAGATTCGTTTCACCGACAAGGCTGGGCTTAAAGGAGAACTATGGGGTTAAGGCTTTTCCCCATAGTTCTCCTTAGGGTAACGGGAGGACACAAACTAGCGTCCTCCCGTTACCCTAGGCTCAGTATACTGCGAGCTGTAGCTCGCGGTATACTGAGACGCCGCAGCTGAAGCGGTTCCCGACAATTGTGCCGGGATCCGCCCAGCTGCGTGACTGACAGCTGGCTCTTCCTATCTAGAGGCAGAGCAAGCTGTACCCGCCCCCTCCCCCGTCCGTTCCGCCAGTCAGCGCAGGCGGATGGGAGCGGGGAGGGGTGGAATCCAGCCCCTCCCCTGTCACGGCAGAGAGCCGTCACAGGATCGAGAGGTGAGTGAACGCCGGTATGTGTTCGCTCGCCTCCCGATCTACTGAGCCGACCTGTGACAGTCTCATTGTCACAGGTCGGCTAGAACTAAGAGGTGAGTGAAAAGCACTCGCCTCATAGTTCTCCTTTAATTGTAGAGGCTCTATTATCAAATAGAAAAACTCACAGCGGGCGCAAAACTTGTTTTTCTATTTGAAGCCAGCACAGGTCCTCCTACTGTTTTTCAGGGCAGCATACTGTTCAGCCAGAGCCCCTTTCCGAGAGCGCTGTTTGTATACTTACTGTATATTCAATTTAGAGGATCTATTATGGCCACTAGATGGAGCTGAGGAGCATAGAAAGTAAGCATCTTTTTCCCATGCTCCTCAGCTCCATCTAGTGGCCATACTCATGTCCTATGCTCCTCAGCTCCATCTAGTGGCCATACTCATGTCCTGTGCTCCTCAGCTCCATCTAGTGGCCATACTCATGTCCTATGCTCCTCAGCTTCACCTAGTGGCCATACTCATGTCCTATGCTCCTCAGCTCCATCTAGTGGCCATACTCATTTCCCATACTCCCCAGCTCCATCTGGTGGCCATAATGTGGAATTTTCCAAATATTACATTCAACCTGAAAAGAAAATATACTAAGATTGTTTGTTTTGCCTCCATTTACACACAACAAACATTCATAGAGATTCACAGAGTGAATGAGTCTGTGAATGGTTTATAAACAGACACCATAAAACCCCTGTCATGTTTTAATTGCTGTGCAGGAAAACAGATAGAAAAAAAGAAGCTCACAGGTGCTTTAACCATTCCCTACTCCATCCAGAACTAAAAATAAAAGCTGAGTCGTACTGCAATGCAATGGAAAAAAAAGCACAGAAGGGGCGGAGCTTCTTTCTGTATGTACTACCTTTGGCTTATAAGCATTCAGCATGGACATCTCTACGTTCTGCCCTCGGACCGGTTTGGGCTGCCGCGGCACCACCGGAGATGATGCCTTCTGGTTATTCCGGCAGATGCAGATGAAGAAGAACAGCAAAGCTATGGCCAGCGGGATTGTCACGCTGGGGACCAGGATGTAAAGGATCTCCATTTTGTTCTTTTCTTTGGAATCTTTGGAGTCTGGGAAATAGAGATTTGGATGATTAATAACGTATTCGGTGTGCAAGAAATGTATATGGTACATAGTGTAAAGGAAATGGGGATCAGCAATGCCTTCATTTATTTATATAGAGTTTACTTTTTTATGCTAGAACTCCAGAAAACAAATTTCCCTTATTGGGTGGAGAAGCTTCAAACCTCCTTTTTCATTTATTAACTGATTAAAATCTTCCCAGCAGCAACACAGACAGCAAAAACAAAACTCAGAAGAGGATGCATTCCGGACAATGTGTCCAGGCTCTCCGCAACCAGGGATGCTCTGGCCGGTGTCCCACCCAGCTCCTGCCAACCATTGATGTCACTGGGTGGGATGCTGGCCATAGCGTCCCTGGTTGCTAAGCGCCAAACGGGCAGATGTGTATGGGAGAGGGGTGGGGAGAAAAAAAGTCATCTCTCTCTGGTTTAGTGAATTGTTGGTGCCCCCCCTTCAAGTGGCACCCAGGGCGTGTGCTATATGTGCCATCAGGGGCGTCCCGAGGCTGGGTGACACCCGGAGCAGAGACCGGATGACACCCCACTGTGATGTAATCGCGCATGCGCTGTCATCTAACTGACGCCTGTTGGGGGCCATCTTGGTGATGGACACCGGCAGATAAGAGGAGGGGACGTTCAGCCGGCGGGATGAGGTATGCGGCCGTGTCCCCTCCTCTCTCCTGACACTGTCGGGCTCTCGGTCCATTACTTTTTAGAGAGGGTGACACCAAAATGACTGTCAATCATTTTGGTGTCACCCGGGTGCGGGCCACACCCCCTTTGTGACGCCACTGCACTCACAAAGTCGGACAGAAGTGACATTCCAGGACCGATCAGCTGATCCAGGGCAGATCTGTTCTCCTGCACATACCATCTGCGATGCCGATCTGCCCTGGAACAGCTGACAAAGAGTTGGAATGCTTGACCTAATGGGTGGTCACTCATTCCACAGCTGAAAAACTGGGTGGGATTACGTTAAAATGTGTGACCACGTGACCGCTCACACATTCTAACGTAGTTACAAACTTTGATAGAACAACGGCACTGCACTTGTGCTCTACTGAGATATGGCAGATGGGGATTCACAGATCCCTGGGAATGGATTTGATAATAGATGGTGTGGCTGAGCAGGTGGAACCTTGCCCAGCTAGGCACAGTTAAGTCTTGATGGCATTATCAGAAGCAACTCTACTATGTATTCCTGTTATAATGCTGATGTTATAACAGGAGAGGATATGCCGGGACTTTACAACTCCTTTAAAGTTCCCAAATAATATACTTCATCAAGTACAGCGCCAGCGTTATAAGTGCCGACCGCAGGGCCGCGAGGTGGGAAGTGTACAGTAATAGGGCTAATTAGTGTCCCAACGCGGGCATTTCCGCAGTCCTCGCCATGCATCGGATCCCATAGATCACTGTGGATATTGTGTTTCCTTGTAAACAGGGCGAGCAGCGAGAAGATTTGGTGTCATTCCTCGGTTGCAGAACACATGCATCAGCGGTGAAGTTTGCCTGGCCTGGGAATTTCCTGTTTGGGATGTTGCGGCTTCAGCTTCCAGGCTGTGACGTTCTCCTCGGCAGGGCTCCTTTTTCACGTGCTACAAAGGCGGCCTGTGTCCTGAGGCTCCCAGATCACACAGCACAGTAGCACCGCTGACACCGGGGGCCTCCCCTCTTTCCACAATAAAAGAGAAACACCGATCCTGGATACAGAGCCCTTGTTTCATGCTACGTGCTACCGGGCTGCAGAGGGTGCAACCCTTCCTTGCCCATCTCTGCCATTTACAGGGTTTAAAGGAGAATTATGAGGCGAGTGATTTTCAGCCTCATAATCTGAGTCGACCTGTGACAATGAAACTTTCACAGGTCGGTTCAGTAGATCGGGAAGTGAGCGAACACATACCGTCGCTCGCTCACTTCTCGATCTATCTGTGCAGAGAGCCGTGACTGTCACTCACGGCTACCTGCAGGCATTCCCCCCCTCCCTGCTCTGATCCTCCAGCGCTGACTGGCGGAACGGACGGGGCGGGTACAGCTGGCTCTGCCTCTAGATAAGCAGAGCTGGGTGGATCCAGACAGAATTGTCGGGATCCGTTCCGGCTGCGGTGTCTCAGTATACCGCAAGCTATACTGAGCTTTGGGTGATGGGAGGACGCTAGTTTGTGTCCTCCCGTTACCCTTAGGAGAACAATGGGGAAAAGCCCTGAGCCCATAGTTCTCCTTTAAGTAGATGGATTCCCTATTAAGGGACGTTTCCTTTGCAACAATTGCCATTATATTTTACATACATGTCTTTCATGTGTTGTAAAATTTCAGTGCTCCTGCATCGTTTTCGCAGCCACTTTCTGTCTGTATGCACTCCAGCGATGACTGACTGCATGGCATTTCACAGGGCAGGTTTCCTGATGGTGACAACAGCGAGTCATGCTTGTGTATTCATGTGTGTTCAAATGGCCACTGATAGTTTCCATTGGGAAAAGTGTATAATGGGGTGACAACGTAGAAGAAGATTGCTGCTGATCTCCTGCAGCCACTTCCTGTCTACATGCAGGGCCGGCTTTACTCTCTCTCCAGCAGGGCTAAATGTAGAAAACAACTACCCGCCTGGGCATCGGAGGATAGGAATTCCACACCCCTGCTGCCCCTCCACTCCCTGCTGCCCCGAGGCCGGGCCTTGGTTGGCCTTGTGGGAAATCGGGCCCTGTCTACATGAACTCCAGCGATGGCTGCATGGCATTTCTCATCCAGGGTCTCCTGATGATGACAACATTGGCCTATGTCTGTGTAATATGTGTTCAGATACCCACTTGTAGTCTCCAATGGAAAAGTGTGCAACAGGGTGACAACGTAAGAGCAACTTTTCTAGCACGTTCAAAGGCAGATTGCAAGTGAACACCAAACAAATATTGGAAAGTAATCCTATAAAACACTTGATTTTTCTGGGTTTTAACTTTCATTTTTTTTAAGTTGGTGACAGGGTCAGATCAAAGCAGCGGAGTCAGAGAGAAGAAGGTTCACTCTCCGCTCAAAACTTTATAAAACAAGGCTTGGAGTTGTCCTTTAAGCCCCGCCCTCAATCCATTTGACTAGTTATATGTAGATCGGCCTTGTAGCACACACATAAGGTAGAATGAGGTTGATCTGTGCTCACCGCAGGCCGGAATGTCGCAGGTTTCGTGTTTCATGTTTTCGTCCAATGTGAAGCACCACGGAGCCTCTTTCTGGTTGCCGGGGTTCCGGCAGTAGGAATGACCCCCGTTCAGTTCAGGATAGCGCAGAGCGTTGAACGTGTGAGTGTGCGGATACTGCGAATTCCACGGCTGGCACTGCCGCCCAGATTTGGTGACGCTCACCGTGCCGCGGTAATCCACCCCCGTGCTGTTATAGCATTTGTGGTCTGCAAAGAAAACAGAGGTGTGGGAAACAAATGTAAAATGATTTTCATGATTGTATTCATAGAGGACGAGGTGGAAGAGCTTAGAATCTATTAGGTATAAGGGAGGATGTAGAAGAGCTTACAATCTATTAGGATATAAGGGAGGATACACATGGTAGAAGTGCTTATATGTATTTAGTTAAAGGAAAGGTATAGAAAAGGTGGAAGAGCTTACACTCTATTAGGGGATAAGGGAGGATACACATGGTAGAAGTGCTTATATGTATTTAGTTAAAGGAAAGGTATAGAAAAGGTGGAAGAGCTTACACTCTATTAGGGGATAAGGGAGGATACACATGGTAGAAGTGCTTATATGTATTTAGTTAAAGGAAAGGTATAGAAAAGGTGGAAGAGCTTACACTCTATTAGGGGATAAGGGAGGATACACATGGTAGAAGTGCTTATATGTATTTAGTTAAAGGAAAGGTATAGAAAAGGTGGAAGAGCTTACACTCTATTAGGGGATAAGGGAGGATACACATGGTAGAAGTGCTTATATGTATTTAGTTAAAGGAAAGGTATAGAAAAGGTGGAAGAGCTTAGAATCTATTAGGTATAAGGGAAGATACAGAAGGTGGAAGAGCTTACAATCTATTGGGGTATAAAGGAGGATACAGAAGTTAGAAGAGCTTACAATCTATTAGGGTATAAGGGAGGATACACATGGTAGAAGTGCTTATATGTATTTAGTTAAAGGAAAGGTATAGAAAAGGTGGAAGAGCTTACAATCTACTATGGTATAAAGGAGGATACAGTTTATATACATAGGAGGATACATGTATACATAACACATTTATAAATGTTTAGGGTATAATGGAACAATGTTCATTATACTATGGTTATAGGTTATATTATTACTGTCTGTCCGCTCATGTATCACTTTGCATAGTGTCAGAGTAGAGTGCTGATTACAGGACATAATGAAGCAATGGAGGGGACTGTCTGGTGTGGTTATTAGTAGAAGTAATTTACAGGACACACTGAGCTGCACTGGTACAGACAAGTAGGACAACATAACCATCATAAATACACAGCTTCTGGTAGATTCAATGATATATGCCATTTTCTACAATCCACCACAAATAACGGTAGTAGTTTCCTCAAACAGAAAATCTTCTAAAATATACTTCAGGATGTCAAGGGCCCGCACACAGCGTTGGAGAGAAGAGACGAACACCAGAAGTCGGCCACAGCGAGGGATAATGTAAGTATTATATATTTTACCCCTGGAGGTAATGAGCACTTACCCTTACAGTGCAGGGACTGGGGGTGGGGGTACTGCTGTAATTCTGTGTTGTATATCTCTTTCTAGAGTTCAGCTTTAAGTGAAGTGAATATATTTGCATTGAATGTCCCTTTAAAAGCAAAGCGTGCAGCAGACAACAACTGGGAACATCCCCAAGCGCTGCCCTTAATGAGGCTTCATTATTATAGGGGAAGCGTGAGAACCACAGGGGGAAGGAAAGAGAACCAGTGAGTACAAAAAGAGAATTGTGAGTGTGAGAAAATGGCCAAGTTCATTGTGTGGTTGGTACGTTGGCAGAGGATAGTTTGCAATCTTTTAGGGCAAAAGCCAATACAATTTTTGTTGGCACACAGAGAAAGGAGAGCAATCTCTTGAGCCGCCAGAGCGGGTAATAATTGTGCCTCTTGCTGCCGGCCCGCACTTACTCTTATTGATGGGGTCCGCCATTGGTATTCCAATACGTATACAGTTACTGGCCTCGGGGCTGTCTGGCTGCGGAAGGTCCTCACAGTTCGGCAGCTTCAGTCTCATTAGGATCATGGGGTTGGACCTGGCGAAGATGTACTCGGCTTGGCACAGGACGTTCTCCAGGATCTCGCACTCGTCCCGGCACAGGTCCCGTGGCTTGGGGGACGACGAGCTCTCAGAGCAGTAGGGAAAGGCGTAGTGGCACAGGGATGGAATGGCGAATTGGGAGCATTTATCGGATAGGTGGTTGGAGGTCCCAATCATGGTGAAGGCAGCTGGAAAAAGAGAGAGCAATTAAAGGGATAGAGTAGCGGTTTGTACATATTTTTTAATATTAGAGCTGCAAAAAAAGTCACATTTTCCACATTTTTTACTTTCAGTTTACATGGGAACTTAAGTCCACTATACTCACAGGCATACACCGCTTAGTGCACAATCTTTCACAGAGGTAAGAAGTTTTTATTGCAGAGTATTTGCTGTATTAAAATCACACCTGAGAGCAAATTTTAGTTTTCTACAGAACGGTCTGCTTTAAATCAGCAAAATACATTTGAGGCGCATACAAAGAAAGATGTTCAACGTCTTACAGTTCATTTTCTTTAGAAAGCAGCCACAGGCTGAGTAGAAAAGCCTGTCCCCTGCCACCACATTGCGGAGCAGGACCATTGATCTCAGTGTGAAAGCACTGGTCTCTCTGCAGAGGTCCGACACCCCCCCTGCTGAGTCAGATTTAAAGCTCTCCAGGCAGAAGGCAGCATGAACTTTGTATGTAAAACATACAAAACATAAGCTCTGGATGTAAACATTGCGGTGGGCAGCTAGAGAGGAGGATGGTGAATGGAGAAAAGAGGGTAAGTATACTTTTTTTGAAAGTAGACTTCCCCTTTAAGAATAAGACTAGAGGTAATTGCATATGTGTCTCTGTTTTAATTTTTGCAATCCTCTTTAAAAGCAGTATATTTTATTTATTATTACAGGTAGTGCCAACAACTTACGCAGCGCTTTACATACTGCAAATTCACATCAGTCCCTGCCCTTGAGGAGCTTACAATCTAAGGTCCCCATCACACATACATACAGGGCCGATTTAGACAGAAGCCAAGGATCCTTCCAGCATGTCTTTGTGAGGAAACCCACACCAGCGTGTGTAGAACATGCAAACTCAATGCAGAAAGAGTTCTGACCAGGATTCGAACTGGGGACCCCCCAGCAGAAGTGCTAACCACTAAGCCAATGAGCTGCTTACCAGCTTACACTTGTGTTTCCATATTTGTTCCTGTTTTAAAATACATATTTATTTTGTTTTCTATTTTCTAGCTTTATACAATGATCAGAGAATGAAGAACTGAAAACTGAAACTGCTGAACAGATAGCACACTGATTGAAGGAAGATTAAAGCAGCAGTGCAATAGCCAATGTCAATATTCCAACTTTTTTTTTTCAAGCAACAGAAATATCAAGTTTTTTACATGCAAAGAAAGTATTATTTAATGTAAAAACATCACATAGGTTAAAATTGGCAATGTTTCGGGGCCACGCAGAGTCCCTTCCTCAAGGCGACACAATGACTGTTGCTGTGTTGCCTTGAGGAAGCAACACTAAGGGGCACCGAAACATTGGCAATTTCGACCTATGTGATGTTTTTACATTAAATAATACTTTTTCTGCATTTGGAGTTCTGGTGACCTAACCGATCTTCACATCTCTGAAGTTTTGCACGGCACCATCCGTGGCGGTCAATTTAAGCACCTGTCCTGGAGACATTGGGCTCAGCGCTGTATGGTGTGCAGCAGACATCTTCAACATTATGAGGGCTATTCACAAAAGGGTGAAGAGTTTGGAGAAGGCCGGAGAAGTAAAAAATTTGGTACAACATCGCTGAACTGGGAAGTGAGCTGAATTAGAGAAATTTTCCAAATCAGCTATGTTGTCCTAGATTGTTCACTTCTCCGGCCTTCTCCAAACTCTACACCCTTTTGTGAATAACCCTGCATAAGTTTTTTTCATTCTTCCGGGTTAGTGACCCACATGACTGAAGCAAGAGTGTCAGCATGACAGCATGACAGTCAAGCAAACCAGCATTTAAGAAGCCAGCAACAGACCCTTTGAGCCGACTAATTCTGGGTTGTTAAATGTAATGAA
>NW_017306399.1:1913264-1937298 GCF_000935625.1 Nanorana parkeri | reverse complement strand
TCCTAAATGTCTCATTAAAAGCATCAAACTGGAAATTTTTCAAAAACAACTGCAACCGTGAGGATGGAAAAACTGCTACATGATACAGTTTGTAGAACTGATGCAACAAAATAAATGTTTTAAAAATCACATAAATATAAAGTAATACAATGTTTTTAATGGACATGCTACAACATAAAAAAATAAAAAAGACCAACATGCATTAAGACATGACAGAATGCAGACTAGATGACGAAGAGAATATGTTAACACACCTGTGATTTGGTTCTCTATCTCCCCCTGCATGTGCAAAGATTCCATGTAAATGGTGCGGTTCCCGATGAAGCGGGCGCAGGCGATGCCTCGGTACGGCTGGCAGTAACCGTCCTCCTCGAATTCATCCCTGAAACCAAATATAAGGTGAGCAGTCTGCAAGCCAGCCAGTAGGGGGCAGAAGAGAACAGGACAAATACACTGGAGTCAGCACAACAATGAAATGGAATCATTGAGGGGGTAAACTATGCTCTTAGGGAAGTGTATACTAAACATGCATAAAGTGAAGACGAACAAATACAATCAAGTGACAATATAATCTTATGGGAAGATTGTTGTTGATATGAACAGTCTGGTGACAGGGTCTCTTTAAGGATCTTTTAATGCATATATAACTTTTTGATATTTGCCCAGAATTCCACTATAATGTTTCTCTTTATTAAATCCTGCAGAAGGACTGGTACTACTAATGACCACACATATAACATAAATGGTAAATTTATAAAGTTGGGTGGATAGCAGCCATACAGCACGGAACACGCATGCACAAAACTCCACTCGATTACAACGATTACCAATACAGAATAAAAAAGGGGCATTCAGAAGATGCCAATTGCATTCGGAAAGCCCCAATGTATGATGTCCTCTGCTCGCTCTATACAACTGCAAGGGTGCTTTGTGATGTGACTGGCGATTTTCGCCGTTTAGATGGGTCCTGGCCAAACAGTAAAACCCAGTCCAGCCCCCCTGGATAATGTCCATAGCGAGACGGGAAGAGTAATGGATGACAGTCAAGACGCTTAAGGATGGGGCCAACGTGTGGAATTAAAGTATGAGTGTGTGGAGGACACCCAGCTGACAACCTTCCCTTGTTTATAACGGCAACCCAAGAGTGTTTTAAGATTGGTGCCCCTTTCGACGGGGGCCAAGATTGTTGATCCAGGGGATTGGGGGAACAGGGAAGAATTTTTTCCCCTGTTCGAGGAACTTGGACCCCATGCTTTATATAATTATCAGAGGGGGGCTCTGATGTGAAAGAGTGGGGCTGTGCTGTAAAAGGAAGAGGCTTCTAAAATAAAGGGGGGATTCGGATGTCGAAGGGGGGGCTGTGATTTGAAAAGGGGAGTTCCATGTGAATGTCCCCCCTTAAGTCCCGTACATTTTAAACACAAGATTTTGCTTATAGAGTGCCGTGACGCTGCTCTATATGCTCTACTCTTGATATATTCTTGAAGGTTTTTTTTTACTGTGGAGCTCCAGCCAAGTCATTTTTAGCTTTGGATAGAGTGGGGAAGGGTTGGGGCATCTGATTACGGTTGTCTGTGTCCCCATTGGGGAGACTGCTCCTCACTTCCTTTCCCAGTGAGCACAGAAGGCAAAAAGCCTTTTGGAGGTTCCAAAAATTCCTTTGTTGTTTTATCCTCTATAGAGAGGAGAACGTATGTTCACAGCAGAGATTTGTATTCACTCACCCCTCCCTTTTAGATTGTAAGCCCTCACAGGCAGGGCCCTTCTTACCATCTTGTCTTGAATTGTATTGTGATTGTAATTTCTTCCTTATATTGTAAAGCGCTGCACAAACTGTTGGCGCTATATAAATCCTGTATAATAATAATGATAATCTCAAGGAAGTCACCCACCCGCCTACTTCTCTGATCGAATGGCGAATAATAAAGGGATGCTGGAAATATATATGCTTGTTTCCATGTGGTTAGATCATGCTCTCTGCCAAGATGCAAGTGCTGCATGGTGCGCAACAGGGATTTGTTTCCCTTTGGAGAGATTTCTTATCGCTTCCACAGTGTTAGGAGAAGTTGGGAACCTTCCTAACGTGGACACCTGGAGCAATAACACTATCAAAGGTTTGCTTAAAGTTTTCCTTTAAAGACAACCTGTTGCCAGTCCATATTGTATAACCTAACATGACATACAATAGCAGGTGGAAGTCATGCGTATACCCCAAGTCGTTCATCCTTGGGATCCCTGGAACCACGGTATTCATAGTCCTGGTGTCGGCACCTCATGCCACCTGCCAATACCTAGTGATATTTTTTGTAAATCTACCAGGCAAGTAACAGCTTGCCAGGAAACCAGGCATAAGCCAGGTCTAGTAGCTTAGCAGCCCCATTTTAAACCAACTCCCTGGCATACCAGGCCCCACATTGGTCGCCTAGCAACCGCATATATGTCAACCACTTGCCAACCACATCAGTTTCCTAGATACTGCATACATGTCAGTAGCCTGGCAACCCCATATACATACCTAGCTACCATGCAAACTGGGTTTCGTGGCAAGCATGTTTAGACCTTCTGCTAACAATGTCACAGAACTCAGCTCCCTGGCAATCACACCCTTGTTGCCACCACATCCTGCATCAGTTGCATGGCAACTGCATTTGTATTGGGTTGCCTGGCAACTCAATATTCACAGCTGCCTAAAAAAACGATTCATACATTTTGCCTGGCAGCCACTCTTAGTCTAGTTGCCTAGCATTGAATGCCACATAAACAGGTTGCCTAGCAACCACATGTACTTAATCCTGACCCTTTAAATCCATCAAAATAAAAATTGGGCCACGGTAACGGAAACCTTCCATCACTGAAGGTGCCAATATGTATCATTAACTGTGCCCAAATATTCTTCTATGCATCCATTGGCCCACTACAACCTCCTATCCCTTACAGCCAAGGAAGGTGCCATCTTAGCCTCTATTTGGATTGCAGTTGCCATGGTGCTGCACATGTGATCAGCTATGACACCAGCCATTTGAAGGATTGAAAGTTCGGTTGAGAGCTGTAATAAGCACACTGCCAACCTTGACAGTTGGAATACATTAAATTGGTGGGTAAAGTTCCTTTATAAGTCCTCATGCCCATTTTAGATAAATGTGTCCCTTTTGGGGCCCCACCCATGATCGCCCTGTACAAATGAGGAATGTTGAGAGGTGTGGGTGTTGCCGGGTAACCATATATACACTAGCTGCCTAGTAACCACATACATAATTTCTCTAGAAACCACGTATCCCCCTACCACCCGGTTGCCAGGCACCCACAAATCCTCCTCCATTGCCTAGTAACTAACCCTCCATGATCTGGTTGCTTGACAAACACGCCTACAAATGCGTCTGCTTTTTAAAAAAAACATCACAAACAAAAGAAAAAAAGAAAAGGACATTTTTAATGAATGCGGCATCACCTAAAGCTCTTTGCATGAAACATAAATAAAACATTGAATGCTGAAATCCTGCAATGAAAAGCTATTTAAGGTGAGATAATACTACCCACTGGCACCGGCACAGACTGCTGGCATCACTAGCAGAGTGAGGTCAGTGTTCAGGATGTACAGATTCACAGTGGTGAGGTCATGGGATTAATTCGTCTAGCTGGAGAACCCGGCACAACGCGATGTTCACCCTCCGCATGGCAGATGCCCCAACACAAGACTGCAATTAAAGGGGAGCTCTGGAAATGCAATCTATTGAATTCACACACAGATTTTCTGATCAGCTGACACTGTAGTTCTGCGAATATTTACATATTATTCTGGTTCTGCTCTCTAATAATGCCCAACAACGTATGGTACTAGAAGTGTGTGCTGTTCACATGTCACAGACTGGTGGTGCTTTAGGACAACAAGCAGTAGATGGCTCATTAGGGCGCCAAGCAGTAGGTGGTGCGTTAGAGGGCCAAGCAGTAGGTGGTGCATTGCGGAACCAAGCAATATATGGTACATAAGGGCACCAAGCCGTGGGCGGTGCATTAGGACTCCAAGCCATGGGTGGTCCATGAGGACGCCAAGCAGTAGATGGCTCATTAGGGTGCCAAGCAGTAGGTGGGGCATTAGGGCGCCATGTAGTATATGGCTCAAAAGGGTGCAAAGCAGTAGATGGTGCATTAGGGCCCAAGCAGTAGATGGCTCATTAGGGTGCCAAACAATAGGTGGGGCATTAGTGCACAAAACAGTAGGTGGGGCATTAGGGCACCAAGCTGTAGGTAGTGCATTAGGGCACCAAGCAGTCGGTAGTGCATTAGGGCACCAAGCAGTGGGTGGGGCATTAGGGCACCAAACAGTAGGTGGGGCATTAGGGCACCAAACAGTAGGTGGTGCAGTAGGGCACCAGGCTATTGGTGGTGCATTAGGGCGCCAAGCAGTAGATGGCTCATTAGGGAGCCAAGCAGTTGATGGTGCAGTAGGGCACCGAGCAGTAGGTGGTACATTAGGGTGCCAAGCAGTAGATGGCTCATTAGGGTGCAAAGCAGTAGGATGGGCATTAGGGCACCAAGTAGTAGGTGATACATTAGGGTGCCAAGCAGTAGGTGGTACATTAGGGTGCCAAGCAATAGTTGGTGCATTAGGGCACCAAGCAGTAGGTAGTGCATTAGGGCACCAAGCAGTAGGTGGTGCATTAGGACACCAAGCAGTAGGTGGTACATTAGGGTACCAAGGAGTAGGTAGTGCATTAGAGCACCAAGCAGTAGGTGGTGCATTAGGGCCCAAGAAGTAGATGGCTCATTAGGGTTCCAAACAATAGGTGGGGCATTAGTGCACCAAGCAATAGGTGGTGCTTTAGGGCACCAAGCAGTAGGTGGGGCATTAGAGCACCAAGCAGTAGGTAGTGCATTAGGGCACCAATCAGTAGGTGGGGCATTGGGGCACCAAGCAGTAGGTAGGGCATTAGGGCACCAAGCAGTAAATGGTACATTAGGGCGCCAAGCAGTGGGTGGGGCATTAGGGCACCAAGCAGTAGGTGGGGCATTAGGGCACCAAGCAGTAGGTGGTGCAGTAGGGCACCAGGCCGTTGGTGTCAAAAGACTTATAAACTACGGTCACAACATCATAATAGGTAATTTGCGGCAATTTGCAACTTTTTAACCAAAATTATCCCATAAATTTCCTGTTGGAATTTCTCACTTCGATACTTTATGGGGCCTGTTATATCTTACACTGATACATTTACAGTATATGGCATTGTCCTCTCCTGGTGGGGTAAGTTTTTTTCCCCCCCTTCATTCCATCTTTCAGAACCGTCTACTACAAATTGAATTTCCACCATATTTGAAGGGTTACCTCATAGACGTGAAATGCACATGGGGGTCTGCAATGTCCCCGTTTGCCCTGCTGCTAATTGGAGCAGACAGAGATGATATATGAGTCTTATCTGTTTGTTTATCTCCATGATACGTCAACGTACAATTGCTGACATCTCGCTAAATTAAAAACCGGTGTGGAATGCATCAAAACACAGATAAGCCATCTCCTTTCAGCAGTTTTAATTGGCGCTCCTATGGCGGACAATGCTCGCTGCGATAGAGGAAGGCTTAAGGAGAAAAACGCACGCTCTGGAATCCTGACTGGCACACCAGACCCGAACCTCGGCCCCAGGCCTAGGAGGCGCCTGCCATTTCGCAGCCAGTAAAGGTGTCATATTTATACAGCTATCTCTTCAATTAATATTAATACAACTGGCCAAGTGTGTTTTATTCGCAGCTGCGGCTCCTTGCTCTAAACCCTTGTAATGCGCAAATATAAATAAACGTAAGCTGCGCGGATAGCTGGATGCCAAAATTAACTGAGTGTATTACTCAGACACGATCCACATGTGTTTGTTCACGGTCAATGATCCGGGGCGTTTTTTGTTTTGTTTTTGGAACGGCTGAGGGTTAGCTTTTAGCAGATTATGCATTGTTACGTATGCAGCAGGAATGATAAATTGATATATTATGACCATCAATGTAACAAAAATAAATAATATATATATACAGTATATATATATATACACTGAGTGGCCAGATTATTATGACCACCCCATCAGTACTTCGTTGGGCCACGAGATGACTCCACGAGATGACTCCACGAGATGTTGAAAGGTGATGCGAGGAATCTGACACGGCACTGTTACACTTCTGTTGTCTTGTACCAGTCTTGCCACTCTCCGTTCTGCCCTAACATTGACTAGTCGCTGACGGCCACAATTCGCACGTTCAGACCCAGATTTTCGGCTGACAGTCCAGTCTTTAAACACTTTAACAACAGCTGCTCTTGAACATTTAACGAATTCTGCTGTTTTGCTGATACTCGCTCCATGGCTCCGAGCGCCAACAATCATCCCACGTTCAAAGGCTGTTAAATCGCGTTGTTTACCCATATCTTCAGAAACAAATCACTTCTACTGTCGTGGTAAACAACCTGCTTCCCTATTTATAATGGTCTGGCCCTCTAGCAACTTCAGCGCCAAATTATAGCTAATTTGCCTACAAACGTCAGGTGGTCATAATAATCTGCCCACTCAGTGTATATAATAATCCGGCCACTCGGTGTATATATATATCAAGTCTTAAAGCTGAAGTTTATTCTGCTTATATTTTGCTTTCAATAGTTCCTCCTTTCCACCCTCATCATTATGCTAAGGACATTTTTAAACAAAAACTTTCCATTTTCATTACATTTCTTATTTTGGACTCAGTGATATAATTACTGGGCAGGTCATGGCTGGTGGGGGGTGGGGGGATCGGCAGGGTGCTGTACATAGCTTCCTGAAAACATCACAGCACTTTGCCTCAATATTTCTCTCAAGAGCCGGTACAACTGTGCAAGACTGAAGGGAAGGCCCCTTCACATCTCCCTGCTGTGGCGTTCTGGGTCTCTTACTCGTCTGGGGGACCCGGGACCACAGAAAATGCATTCAGAATAGAGAGTGGGAGCAGGCCGGGGAATGCCCATTCCCCAATCTGCTCTGTGATCACAACGCTTCCTGCTCACAGCTGTCACAAAGTCGGCTGAAGTACCGGGTACATAGGTGATCGGGCACAATTCTGTGCTCAATCCCCTGTATTGGAGGCCCTGATGTCTCCATAAAGAGAACCTGTCACCTCCAAACACTATCACATAGGGGGCATGTTAGCAATAAAGTTGAGGGAAAAAAAAATTGTCAAAAAAGTAAAAAACAAAATAAAATAAGTGTAAATGACATAAATAAATAAAAACACCCACCCCCCGTCATCTGCATGTGAATTAAAACTAGTCATGCACGTGTACCTAAATGATGATTGCACCAAATGTTAGCTATCACCCCAAATGTCGGAAGAAGTGCAATAATTCTATGCCCATAATTCACTGTTAGCTCTAAATTGATAAGCAGTAAAGGCTTTTATAGCGTCAGGGTCTGAGAGAAGCCAGATACATTTCCCTTTGTCCAGTAATTCAAGGAGGACCATGTGACCAATGCCTCAACACAGGTCCCATGTTCATCCTCAGGAAGGGATAGGAACACATTCAGAGAGCGCCGACCAATCAGGACTGTGAGTAAATAACAAACCTCTCCAATCAGCAGAGACAATGTTACATTAATGTAAGTGAACCCGGGAAAGGTAACATTTTGTGAACTCGCACATTTTCTTTTTAGGGCTCATGTTGGTCCTGAGCTCTGGTTCCTTCTCTATACAGTCCGGGTCAGCTTTACCTCTCCAGCCATTTATAAATCTCATATGAGGCAGAAAAATCTCCCAATTAGGGGTTTGATCACTCAGATTTCTGTGCTGTAATGACCTCCACGCCCCCGCAGTGCTAATTATCTCACTGATTACAATTCAGTGATGTCAGATTACATTACATCAGACCTGTGCTGAGACAAATCAGATTTGTGCCGAGACATAAAAGGCGACCGGTGGAGGTGACATGTAAAATGTTCTAATTGACACACTGTGCCTTTAATGCTGAAGTTTAATCTGTTTATATATATATATAATTCTCCCCAATCGGACAACAGTGGACCATACGGGTGTAACATACATTGAAAACAGTCTCCATCAGAAGCCTGTGTGACAGGGTGACAACGTAGGATCACATTTTTGAGACTGGGACAGAGCGTTGACAGCCTATAACAGGAAGTGCCAGAACAAGATCCTTCAAGGCAGGATCACCAGGGATTATTTTAATGAAAGCTGCAGATTTACAAAGATTGAAAATGACTTCTGTAATTATATAACCTGTTAAATCTTATCTGAGCTTTGTGATTGGGTGATTGGGGTTCACATCTTCCTCAATGCACTGAAGACGAACCAACTGATTGCTAGCTCTTGTTCTCACATTATATTTCTTACTGACACCCTCATGCTTACCTTTGCATCACCCATTGTATCTACTCAGACGTTTCATCTATGTGACCGGGTCTCTTTCATTTGTTAAAGGACCCGCTCCGCCGCACAGATACGCCTGGCGACTTGGCGCAGGTCTCGGACTACAAACCACATGAAATGCTCATAATGTGCAGTCCGGGTGAGGCGGCTGTTTACACAGGGTCAAGTGTAAATGAGGCAGTAAATTCTATTTCTAGAATCGGACGCATTAATGAGAGTATTAAGAATGTGTTTTCTTTGTAAACGAGATCCCTATTTATGGGGCAATTTATTCCCACCACAAAAGGCCTGACCACAATCGCTCGCAACTCATTAACCCTGCAGAAGGTTGTTTTTTCTTGCCATGGGACCTAAGGCAGCTCGGTCGCATTACCATATTTGTGCTACTATACTATATGTATATACAGTTGTGTGAAAAAGTGTTGGCCCCCTTCCTGATTTTTCATTGTTTTGCACGTTTGTCACACTTTAATGTTTCAGATCATCAAACAAATGTAAATATTAGTTAAAGATAACACAAGGAACGCAACATGCAGTTTTTAAAGGAAGGTTGGGAGGACGCTAGTTTGTGTCCTCCCGTTACCCTTAGGAGAACTATGGGGAAAAACCCTAACCACATAGTTCTACTTTAACTCTAGGTTATCACACCTAAGTTCAATTTCTCTAGCCACACCCAGGCCTGATTACTGCCACACCTGTTTGCAATCAAGAAATCACTTAAATAAGACTTGGCTGAGAAAGTGAAGTAAACCAAAAGATCCTCAAAAGCTACACATCATGCCGAGATCCAAAGAAATCCAGGAACAAATGAGAAAGAAAGTCATTGAGACCTATCAGTCTGGAAAAGGTTATAAAGCCATTTCTAAAGCTTTGGGACTCCAGCGAACCACAGTGGGAGCCATTATCCACAAATAGCGAAAACATGGAACTGTGGTAAACCTTCCCAGTAGTGGGCGGCCAACCAAAATGACCCCAAGAGCGCAACGACGACTCATCCAAGAGGTCACAAAAGACCCCACAACCACATCCAAAGAACACACACACACAGTATATATATATATCACTATATTATATTATATTGTACTATACCATACAAGGATTATGATACAAGATCAGAACTAGAAGGAAATTACTAAATGAAATGTATCACCCGGGGAAGCCATGAAAATCTACCCGTCTCTAAGAGTAAGGTCGCGGCGTCCATTCTGATCAGCAGGGGATCCCTAATCGGAGCAGAATGGAACTTCTGTGACATTCATGTCTGTTCAATCTTTTCCTCCATCTTGTAATAAAGAAAAAAATCTGAACTAAGTTTACCTTTGGAACCATTTTTCATGCTATAATATACAGTATTTTGAAGGTGTAACATGAAACATTCTCAGGTCCAGGGCTGGATTCCCCACAAGGGAACCGAGGCCATGGCCTCGGGGTGGCAGGGAGTAGAGGGGCGGCACAGCCGACCGCCCTTTAAATTTTTTAGGAAGTTCAGAGCTTGCTGGGGACCTCAGGCAGCTGTCTTTTGACTACGGGTCCAGATGCATATTGACTTCTCCTTCCCGAGGGCCAGCACAGCACAGGACAGCCCCACACTCACCAACAGAGCCCTGGAGCCCGGCACAAGCCCGGATCCCACCCGTTCAGTCCTAGAGAACCCAGCAGCCGCATGCAGAACCCTGGGAGCCTGACACCCGCCCACAGAGCCCTGGAGAGACCCACACGCAGCCCTGGTGAGACTTGCATGCATCCCTGGTGAGACCTGCAAGCATCCCTCATGAGACCCAAACATAGCCCTGCTGAGATCTGCAATCCCTAGTGAGACTCAAATGCAGCCCTGGTGCGATCTGCACACACCCCTGTATAATTGCTGTGTAATCATGGATTGATGGGATCTGTAGTCCACTAAAGCCAGTTGCCATTCTGCATTGCTGTATAATTAATGATTATACAGCAATAGAAATGGCGACCGGCTATAAAAGGCTACAAATCTCAGCAATCCTCAGGTTGCAGCCCCCCATCCTGCCCCCACGTACCTAAATCATGGGGTTCTTCTGCCAGCAGGCTGCTGCTTTTTGTTTTTCCGCCCTCGAAGCTACGTCATCCATCCACAGATCCTTTGGCAGCATATGAGAATGGAGATGCTACAAGCCTCATCAGCCACCGTAGTTTTCAATGGGATACAAGTGCGGTGATGTCCATTCTCTGGCTCCTGCAGACTCTTTCTCCTGCCCATGTCTGTAACCATAGTACAGGTATTCAGTAAAAGGGACAGGAAGGAGAATGAGTAGCCTACAACTATGGTGACGTCAGTGCACTTGTAGTCCATTTTATTTCCCAGTCTATGAATGTCTGTACCAAGGTACAAACATGGACAGGCGGAAAAGCCTGCAGGAGCCAGAGCATTGCATCCTCCACCCATTGATCGCTGACACAATGCTTTATTAGGCTCCAATACAAAAAAAATACAAAATAAATAAAATAATGCACATTTTTTACTTTTTTTATTTTGTGAACATGTGTGCCTTCATTCTTTATTTTAAAAAAAGTTGGAATTTCGCTTTAGCAGACCCATGTGAGGCCCCATTCACACTAGGGTGGATGCGTTTCTGGGCAAATTTTAAAAGGGTGGCTTTGGGCGTTTTTATTTCCTTTCAGCACTGAAATGCAATTAAAAAGGGCCAAAAACGCGCTGATTAGCGCGTTTCCATTAAAATCTGTATGGAATCTGCGCTGATCAAAAAAGGCTCAGGGAGCATTTCGGCTGGCAGGCGGTTCGGATCGCGCGCAACCAAGCGATCGTGTGAAGGGGCCCCACAGGAATGTATGGGATCATTCATGTCAGCGGTTCAGGACGGACAAATCCGTGCAACTGAACCGCTCTGGTGTGAACGGGGCCTTAGGTATATGGGCAGGTGGATGAAATCGGATGCGTATCGGTTTACAATTGTTTACCTCCAATCCCCCATGATTAGGTCCAAAAAAAACAGAAGGACGTAAATCTTTTTTCATTCTTTTTGTTGTTTTGTTTTTGCAGATGATTGCCTGCCCATAGACTGATATTGATCTTCCGGTCAGATCGGAGACAAGACCAGTGACCCTGCACAAGGACAGAAAGCAGCAGTGGCCGGTCTTTATTACATGAGGGGGCAGAGACAAGACCAGTCACCCTGCACATGGAGAGAGAGCAGAAGTGATCGGTCTTTATTACAGGAGGGGGCGGAGACAAGACCAGTCCCCCTGCACATGGAGAGAGAGCAGAAGTGATCAGTCTTTATTACAGGAGGGGGCGGAGACAAGACCAGTCACCCTGCACATGGAGAGAGAGCAAAAGTGACCGGTCTTTATTACAGGAGGGGGCGGAGACAAGACCAGTCCCCCTGCACAAGGACAGAAAGCAGCAGTGACCGGTCTTTATTACATGAGGGGGCAGAGACAAGACCAGTCCCCCTGCACATGCAGAGAGAGCAGAAGTGTTCGGTCTTTATTACAGGAGGGGGGCGGAGAAAAGACCAGTCGCCCTGCACATGGAGAGAGAGCAGAAGTGATCGGTCTTTATTACAGGAGGGGGGCCGAGAAAAGACCAGTCGCCCTGCACATGGAGAGAGAGCAGAAGTGATCGGTCTTTATTACAGGAGGGGGGCCGAGAAAAGACCAGTCCCCCTGCACATGGAGAGAGAGCAGAAGTGATCGGTCTTTATTACAGGAGGGGGGCGGAGAAAAGACCAGTCGCCCTGCACATGGAGAGAGAGCAGAAGTGTTCGGTCTTTATTACAGGAGGGGGCGGAGACAAGACCAGTCACCCTGCACATGGAGAGAGAGCAAAAGTGACCAGTCTTTATTACAGGAAGAAATACACAAAGCTCACCAGGATTCAAGGAAGAATACACTTGACTCTGGTATGAGGAAAATATTGGTTTATCCCGGAGACCAGCTTTAAAGTTGTTCCCCGCAGATGATGTTTTTAACTTCTTTTCACTTAGAAAATCAGTTCAAAAAAGTAATTTTGTCAGGAATTCCAACGTTTTCCATCCAGCTAAATCTACACAGATCTCTGCATGAGACCTCAGAGATGGACATTTGTAGGAGAAAGAAGGACAAGATTTGGATCCAGAAGAGTACCTGTCCTTCTAAAGTCGGGAGTCATGGTCCACCGCACAGAAGGCCATGCAGGGGTTAAAGGAGAGGCGGCTTGTCCTGTTTACCTCCACAGTTGCTCCGGTGGCGGTTACAGAGCAGCATGGCGTCGTCGTCGCAGCTGCTGGTCAGTTAGAAGGCGGCCCACATCTGGAATAAATCTGCGCTCCCATTTTTAAAGAGCTGCCACAAGATTGCTGCTTTCTCTGTGACAAGTGAATGAGTGTGAGCGAGAACTTCACATCCCATTGATTATAACTTATTAAACACACAATTCAAACTTTCCCCTCTAGAAGAAATACCCAGAATCCACCGCTCACCAAGACGCCAACCCTCGGACAATGCATGGACTTAAAGGCAATGGACAGCGGAGCTTTTGTACATATTTTCTTTCTTAGAACATTTACAAATTATGTTTTACTTTTCTTTCACTCAGGTAAATATAAGATACAATATTTGTAAACGTAAAAACTAAAAATGTAAATATATACCAGGTCTTGTGCCTTTAAATTGATATAACATATCCTTTCTTTTATGTGAAGTTCACCCTGCTAGTTTACTTGCAGTTAATGACGCCTCCTTAAAGTAAACCCAACCCCTAAAATCCGATATTAACTTTCACATGTTGATGTAATTTATAGTATATCTATAGCTGCAGTTTTCATTATAATAATACCTGGTGATCCTGCCATAAAGGTCCTTGTTCAGGCATTTTGTGTAATAGGCTGACAACGCTCTGTTCCTGTCACCCAACTGTGCACCTGCGTTGTCACCAGAAGCGGTCGTTTTAATACACATTATGCAGGGATGGTCCACCATCAGGAAAATGTCCCTGAGTAATGCCACGCAGACGACGAAGTATGTTGATGTCCCTCCCAATGATTGAATTCAGTTGCTTTCAATGAAGGGTTCAAGACATTTTAGACAATTGTGCACTTTCAACAGTGGGAATTGTGCACTTTAGACAATTGTGCACTTTCAACAGTGGGAACAGTTTGAGGAGGGTCCTTTTTTGTTCCAGCATGACTGTGTGGAAAACCAGCTCCATCAAGACATGGGTTTGATGAGGTTGGTTTGGAGGAACTTAAATGGTCAGCACAGAGCACTGACCCCAACCCTACTGAACATATTTGGGATGAATTGGAACACTAATGGCCAGCCAGGTTCTCTCATCCAACATCAATACCTGACCTCAACTCTACTGAACACCTTTGGATTGAACTAGAACACCAATGGCAAACAAAGTGTTCTCATCCCCCATTAAAATCTGACCTCAACACTACTGAACACCTTTGAACAGAACATAGCGAGCCAGGTTCTTCTCATCTAACGTCAGTACCTAACCTCAACCCTACTGAGCACCTATGGGTTGAATCGGAACACCAATGGCAAGCCCAGTCTTCTCATCCAACATTAATACCTGACCTCAACCCTACTGAACACTTTTGGGTTGAATCGGAACACCAATGTTGAGCCAGGTTCTTCTCATCCAACATCAATACCTGACCTCAACTCTACTGAACACCTTTGGGTTGAACTAGAACACCAAAGGCAAACAAGGTGTTATCATCCCCCATTAAAATCTGACCTCAACCCTACTGAACACCTTTGAACAGAACATAGCGAGCCAGGTTCTTCTCATCTAACGTCAGTACCTAACCTCAACCCTACTGAGCACCTATGGGTTGAATCGGAACACCAATGTTGAGCCAGGTTCTTCTCATCCAACATCAATACCTGACCTCAACCCTACTAAACCACTTTGGGATGAACTGGAACACCAATGGCAAACCAGGTCTTCTCATCCCCCATCAAAACCTCAACCCTACTGAACACCTTTGAAGAGAATATAATTTTATCTTCCAAACAGAACATTATTTTATCTTCAGGACAGCCAACAAATGCAGCATTTTACAGCAATTTGACATATTTTTCTATTATACCACTTTGGTCTATTAATATGATTCTGACTTAAAACAATTTTTGTGTTTTAGGACAGAAAGTTTAGGGATCTTTGTGCCCCGCCACACTTTCTTAGCGGAGGATGGTGTAACCACCCCAGACACAGCGGGTAATGCAGAGAGCTCAGAACAGGTCAGGAAAAATTCAGGAGATAAAGTCTCCTTCAGGAGATCATTCGAGGATCAAACCTTGGATCCGCACCAAGGTAGAGAGACAAATGGCCCGGAGTGAGAGGAAACCGCCATCCAGAAACTAAGCGCTGTCTATAAAATATTGCGTTCAGGGCTAAGCCATGGCAGACAGAAATACATTTCCATCACACAGCTGCCATGAATGTGTCTCAATTATAGGCTTTCCTGGCCTAACTGTATCTAGTCAGCTCTTGGCTCAGAGATTGTGCAGTAGACAGGTACTCTATATGCTTCTGTTGGCTTCAATGCGTGGCCATGTCTTCCCGCACAACGCACAGCACAAGTCAAAATATATGCAGAATAAACTTTAGCTATTTTACCCAAGTGACGGGTATTTTCAAATCTCATCGGACTTAGCTAAAAATTACTGTCACTTAGGTATCCTTATCCGGGTGATGAGAGTGGAAAGGAGGAACCAGGGAAGTCATAATAAAAGCAGATTAAACTTCAGCTTTTGTTACTGGTGACCACTGTCTCTGGGACAGGAAGTCATGGGAAGCTCAAATATTATGAGTTGTCACAGGAACACCCGCTAAGAGAAAAGCTTCCAAAGTGGAAACCTATTCTGGTCACTGGTGACAACTATCTAACAGTGTATATGCCCTCTGTTTGGAGAGATTTCCTCGCTCTAACTTCCTGTTGTGCCTAGGGGACAGGAAGTGAAAGAATCTCCTTCATGGAGCACAGACAGCAAAAAGCAAGCATGGTGGAGTCAGGGGTCAGAACCGTTCCCTACTCTATCCAAAAAATAAAGTTTTGGCTATTTATACACATGGATTATGATTTTCCCTGATCTCCCCAGAGCACCCAGCCCCCCAATAACTGACTGTCAGAGCTTTTCTATGTTATATTTTTTAATGATAGGAAAATGTCTGGAATCCCCCAACCCCCGCTCAGCCAATCAGCAGTGAGCACAGAGTGCATCGGCACTGTCCTCATTATCTCAGGGCTCTACGAGTTGCAGATGACTAAGTTCATGCGGTTCGTTTAGAATAACGGCATCGACGTGAAAATGATTTCCCTCCACCACAGACAAAACCACATCCCAGACCTTGTTAACAAGTTCAATAAAAGCGGCACATTTTAAATGCCCCAACTATGGGAGGTTTATAGGGCGAGGGGCATTAGCGAGCTCAGGCGTGAGCCTGTGGTGTTGGATATGGTTTTAATTATGGAAATATATATTGTAACACCCTGTAATCTCCGCGCTTTTTGCCTCAAGGCAGAGGCTGTAAAGAGAACCTGTCATATTAAAAAAAACAACATTACAATGTAATGCTGAGCAGGCAAAACAGGGTGTCTTCTTATAGAATTAGCTGTGCCCTACAGTCCCTGAACCTGGATCAGAGCTGGCATCATAGAGGGCCAATAGGAGGCAACGCCTCCCCCAAATAATGAAATGCCCCCACCACATATCACTCATTTAGCATTCCTTATTATCACCCCTATAATAAAGATACAATGCCTCCATTATAAAGGTACAATGCCTCCATTATAAAGATACAATGCCTCTTTATAAGGGTGCTACCTGTGCCAGCCTTGACCTAGCACCCTCTACCGGCGTTCCTCAAATGGCCGTCTCTCCGCCACCAATGTGGTTGCATTACATTGAGGGATGGAGTGTTTACATTATTGTTATTACAGGTATTTATATACCTTCAGTGATTGCTGCATGCCAAAGAAATGACATGCAGACCATCGCTGGAGTGCATGTAGAGAGGAAATGGCTGCAAAGACGCTGTGCTGAAACTACAAGTTCCAACATGCCTGTGCCTGTGGGAGTCATGCCTAGGGCTGTCAGGAGTCTTGCAATGTCTCATGGGAGTGACAGCTCTGAGTCAGCTGGGGCTGCTGACATCACATCCTGTTCTGGTGACAACTGGCTAAGAGAAAATATCTGAGGATACCCTCCTCGCCTTGCAGCAAGCGCTTTTTATGTCTTGCTGTGTCTCTGGGACAGGAAGTAAAGGAAGTGCTCCCCAAAATCCCATCATGCCTCTGCCTCTGGGAGTCATGCCTAGGGCTGTCAGCAGTCTTGCAATTCCCTAATAAGACTTGTAGTTCTACAGCAGCTGCCGTGCGGAGGTTGCCTACCCCTGGCCTATATTGTCCCATCTAAGGATATTTTTAATGCAGTCAAAAGTACAAGGCCGGGGGGGGGGATGGGGGGGTGTCTGTAAACCATATTGACTTCCTTCTGTGATGTTTTTACTAGTAAAACAAACATGTTCTCCAATCACCGCCTTGCTCCGTGGCATTTGGCTACACGCTGCATGCAGGAGTCCCGCTGCTGTGATTGGCAGCTCACCGGGACAATGAGCGCCGTTGTTACATCAAAATGCTCATTGTTCCTGTCGCTGTGGATAAAGTTTCCCAGAGCTCAGGTGGTCCGGACAGCACGGTTCCGATTAATTACATCTGAAAGTAGCTGAAATTGTTCAAACATGGAGGGGGTGGGGACGACTTTGAAATTCGGATGGAGATTTGAGCCCCCCCCCCCAGAGAGGTATGCATTGCTGTTTCTAGGCTGTTTATAAACCTGCAGGAATAATAACTCTGTAACTATGCATGAAGGGAA
Source organism: Nanorana parkeri (assembly GCF_000935625.1). Lineage (NCBI taxonomy): Eukaryota > Metazoa > Chordata > Amphibia > Anura > Dicroglossidae > Nanorana > Nanorana parkeri. The sequence goes on along the minus strand of NW_017306399.1, from coordinate 1,920,048 downwards.
AATGTGTACCCTCCTGAGCCCAGACGGCCATTCTGGGCCCTACACCATAGAAGCCACGTTTTCCACAATGATGGCTAACATGTAATATAGGCTTAAGGGGCTAATTTATTACCGCCACTAGATGGCGACGAAGAGCATAGGACTTTCCATAGAGGTCCGCTGCTTGAAAAATGCACCGCAATACAATGAAGTGGAATCACTTATTTTAACAAAAATAAAAAGGAATTTTTTAAAAAGCATCTCAAAACTTTCACATGAAAATCTGCAGAAGAGCTGCTGTAGTATACAGGTGCCCTACGACATCAAAACATAATGAACCTCCCTTGAACTCCCCTTAAAAAAGAACTCCGGGCACTTTAAAAATGAACCTGGGCCGTGGGGCTACCCTCGCAGTGCAAGGGTTCAGTACTTGTTTTGGTCTAGGGGCCAGAATAAAGAAGATACACTCACCTGATCTTCAGTCCTGTGGCAGTGACCGCTCATCTCCCTCTCCCTCCACTCCGGCTCTAGAATGTCCCTTGGCGTTCCCACGTTCAATGCAAGTTAATTGACTTGTATTAGACGTGATGACATCAGCGGTACTTAGGGGAAGAAGAGGCCAGGGACTGGTCTAGCAGCCAGGCAGGATTAAGAATCGGGTGAGTATTTATTTTTTAATTTTCACCCTCAGACCAAAAACAAGCACTTAACCCTTGCAGTGTCGGGGTAGACCCACTGCAAGGGTTAATTTTTCAAATGGCAGTTCTTCTTTAAATGAGAGGGCGTGCTGGCTGTGTGTGCTTTGCATGTTACCACGTTTAAAAGAACACGTGACCCATGTTCCACTCCCGAGACTTTACATCTGGGGGTCTCTCACTCCTTCCAGCGCTTTTTAAAAGCGAGCAGGGAATCTTCACACAATGGGTGGATGTAGGAAAATGCCAAACAAAAAGCTTTTTATATGACGGAACCGAGAGCTGTAAAGAGACATCTGGACGGGTCATTGGAATTTATCGGAAATTCACAGTCTTTTAAAGATTTATATATAGAGATATGCATCTCAATCAGCCTGATGTAACAAGGATGATGGCTGCTCATGCAGATTGCCACTAGAGGGAGCTCTGCAAATCAGTACATGAAATATGAGGATAAAAATATAGTACAGCAAAAAAGGAAAACACTTAATCACCTTTTGGGAACTTTCTAAATAAAGAATTTATGCTCATTTTATTGTGGACTAAATAGGGTTTAGACTGAACCCGGACCTAGGCTCCTCTGAATTTAAAAGGAAGGAAAGAATTTCTGTGCTGTCCAATTAGCTATCAGCAGAAAATTCCATGACCACAGCTTGACAAAAGCAAAGGAGCCGGTTCTAGTGATGTCATTGACCTTATATGGTACATGCCTATATGGTACATGCCTATATTTGGTTAATGACATTTACCTAATATGGCAATGTGGCCATATTGATGATTGCAAATGATGGCAGCACAAAATCAGGCCCCTTTGTTTACATGCAGCTGCAGGGTGGGAATTACTGGGTGGAAGTGCCTTGTATAGAGAAGCTCAGGTTTGGACAGAGTTTGGTCCTATAGAGAGATACAAAGTAATATTGTTTATAAACATTGATCAGAGGGAGATAGAGAGATACAAAGTAATATTGTTTATAAACATTGATCAGAGGGGAGATAGAGAGATACAAGTAACATTGTTTATATACATTGATCAGAGGGAGATAGAGAGATACAAGTAACATTGTTTATAAACATTGATCAGAGGGAGATAGAGAGATACAAGTAACATTGTTTATATACATTGATCAGAGGGAGATAGAGAGATACAAAGTAACATTGTTTATAAACATTGATCAGAGGGAGATAGAGAGATACAAAGTGACATTGTTTATAAACATTGATCAGAGGGAGATAGAGAGATACAAATTAACATTGCATCAATCCTCATATAATGTCAGCTAAAACAACCTGACAAGTAAATTAAAAAAATGTTCCTAAATTTTCCCTTATTAACTCTTGCTTAACTATCATTTTTCGTTGATTGTTGAATTTTTTTGTTAAATACAAACACAGAGGAAACCCCTCCGAACATGGAAAGAAGCTGCGGCTGGGGAATTCCCCGCCCACAGCTTCATGTAAGCAAAGGGGTGGGATGCAATTATATCATTGACCTTATATGGCCACATGACTGTATATGGTCAATGACTGGAACCCAATTCGGCCATGTGGCCATATAAGGTAAATTATGTCAGCACAAGCATCCCAGTCCTTTGTTTATGTGCAGCTCTGGTGCAGGGAATGCCCCAGGCTGCTGCTGATTGGGCGGGTGGCCCATTGCACTTCTTTGTTGGGAGGAGCTCAGATTTTGACAATTTTTAGTCAGCCTTAAAGGAGAACTATGAGGTGAGTGCTTTTCACTCACCTCATAGTTCTAGCCGACCTGTGACAATGAGACTGTCACAGGTCGGCTCAGTAGATCGGGAGGTGAGCGAACACATACCGGCGTTCGCTCACCTCTCAATCCTGTCACAGCTCTCTGCAGTGACAGGGGAGGGGCTGGATTCCCCCCTCCCCGCTCCGATCCGCCAGCGCTGACTGGCGGAACGGACGGGGGAGGGGACGGGTACAGCTGGCTCTGCCTTTAGATAGGCAGAGCCAGCTGTCAGTCACGCAGCTGGGCGGATCCCGGCACAATTGTCGGGATCCACTTCAACTGCGGCGTCTCAGTATACCGCAAGCTACAACTCGCGCTATACTGAGCCTAGGGTGACGGGAGGACGCTAGTTTGTGTCCTCCCGTTACCCTAAGGAGAACTATGGGGAAAAGACTTAACCTCATAGTTCTCCTTTAATGAACATGCAAATTACATTTTTAATAAAACCTTTCTCATTATTAATACATATTTTATTTTATATTTTATTTTGAGCCAATGTGATGTCATCACTGGGTCTGTGTGCTTCCCTATGCTAGGGACAGTCAGACTGGTGAGGAAATGGCTAAATAATGCTGGGCCTCCTCTAGCCAGGAACAAAGTGTGCAGCTTCTATGAGAGAAGCTCACAGTGTGCAGTGAAATCACAGTAAGCAATGCCAGTCCAGGAGAGGAGCTAATACAACTGTGCAAATTTGAAGGACAGCGTTCAGCTTTCGATAAATCTGGGGCGCGGTGTAGGGGACTATGTATATAATTACACCATGACTGTGCATTCAGGAATAGCCAGAGGACTCGCGAGACAGGAATGTAGTTTCTCCTGAACCCGGCGATGCATTTTCATCCATCACAGTTGCTTGCGCACGTTCGGCGCTTGGGGGATACCAGCCAGTTAATGGTTAAATAGCGAGCTCACACCAGAGTGATTTATAAACCGTCTTTAATGAGCTATTAGGGGGGCGTTGGATTCTGACACCGGCCTAGAATGTCTTTTATGTGCAGTGTATGTCAGTTTTAGCACTTTGGGCATCACCAGGAAACATAAAATCTAAAACATACATCCATATTTGTAAAAGGCAACATCATACCCCAGAAGTGCCAGAGAAATTGGCAGGATATGAAAGGAAGACAAGGCTTTAGAGGCGACCAATGGAGGCAGCAAGTTTGGCAGCTCTCAGTGACCACTTCAAGAGGATTTTTCTCATTACATTGAAAGGAAGGGGAAAGGGAGGGCAGACAAAAAAAAAAAGGATGAGGAGGGGATGAGAAACTGGATCAGAACGAAGACTGCGGAGTAACTGACATATATGGCCTGGCAAGAGCGACATTCGAATCAATTATTCCTGCCCAACTCTGCCGTCCTACCGAGCGCCTTAAAGGAAACCTGAGAAAAAAACACTGGCTGTCATCGTTGAGCCCCTTTGAAAATGCTGGTTTCCTGGCTGTTATCCTGATCCATTGGATTCGGTACTTGCTGAAATGCTGTCCTTTAACAAGTCAGTAACTCAGAAAGTATTGAGGACAGGAGCAGCCAGTCAGCTTGCATTTCCTGAAGGAGGTCAGCAATGACAGTAGTGGGTGCTGTGGGTAAGTGACCGGTGCCCATTACTGCCCCTACCAAAACGGTTTCATGCAAGGCAGAAGAAAGTGCTGGCGAAGAGGTGCAGAAGGGCATTTGTTCACAGAGCATTTAAAAAGCATCAAAAAGTTTTCTCAAGGTCATCCGACCACTTTGTGCTTAAAGAGAACCTGTCATCAACTCAGAATATGGCAGGTAAATCCTATGACCTGATGTCAAGATAAATAAACCTTGACTGGCTTCCCAGCCAATTAGCATCGAGCCGGCTGTTCGGCCAGCTCAATGCTGATTGGCTAGGAAGCCGGCTTTCCAGCCAATCAGTAAGGAGCTGACTGTTCTGGCCGGCTCGATGTTGATTGGCCAGGAAGCCAGCTTCCCAGCCAATCAGCATGGAGCCGGCTTCCCCCGCCAATCAGGAAGCCGGGAGGCGGGTCATTTCTCACCACCCAGCTTCTTGATTGCCCAGGGAGCCGGCTCCATGTTCCCCTAGGGCACTGCCGGTCAGAGGAAATCTCCCGGGAAGGTATCGGAGTATTTGGGCGAGTAGGAGTACTCGCCCAAATACCCGGTATCGACACCAATACTGATACTAGTATTGGTGCATACCTAATAAAATCCATACAGCCCAATCATACAGAGCTATTTATTCCAGACAGCATACAGCTCCTCTTTTTTTTTTTTTGCCCATGGACGTGCATCAAAACTTCCCCCTGTGAACAAAAAAAGTGAACCGTGAAATCACAGCACACAAAAACATGCACAAGGGTGCAAGGTCCTTCAAAAGAAGGGACCTACTTTCCCGACCCCCCGGGGCGCAAGGCTCCTGACAGGGGTTGAGACTGTTGGTCCACCAACCCGAAGGCCGGTGGACCCATTTCCTTCGGGGACCTGCCGAAACAGGTCCCTCACAGTACTAGGCAAGGGGGCTCTCCCGAAGAGAGACCCCCCTTCCTGGGTGGGAGGAGACAGAGAACCCCGTAGGAGGCACAAAATCTCCTCCCAGCGTCAGGAATAGGCCCCGAAGAAACCTGCACCTTTCGCATCTGTGGGTCAAAATTTAAAATAAAAAAGTGCCAAACGTGGATAGAGTGCTTAAATAATCTAAAGTGCCAGTGCACCACTCTGACAGACCTTAGGGGCCGGAGTGCAAAAATATTGCCCCAGACTAGCCATAAGGCCTGTCTTGGAGGCGAAGTGCAGAAAATTGCAATGTGGTGTGTGACCAAGTGCCAGTGAGTCATGTGGGGTCCCATACCCAAGTGACTTTCTGCGCACCCCTGGGACGCCACCCCCAACCCTCTAGCCTTGACCAAGCTTCGCACCCATTCTCTCAGGAGGCATTAGCACCTTCAGAGCCTCCTGCCTACAACTGGGGACAAGCCCGGCGTAACCGGACCAGAATCAACCCAGGAGGAAAGGAGGCCCCTCCAGTACCCACCAATCACATCAGGGTATACCGAGCATCTCTCCGTGCCGGTGGATCGATGCCTTTCTTCCCCGAAAACAGATAAGAACAGATACTACACTTGATCTTAGCCAAAAGGCAGAGAAGCATACAGCTGTTTCAGGCTTGATGGCCATCATCAGTGCAGTGTATGGAAACCATGGCTCCTATGGTGTAGCGAGTAACTAGACACTATAACCATACAGGTCATGGTGAGGTAGGCTATTCAAACCATCTTGTTGGTCCCCAAACCCAACTGTACCCCACTTTACTCTCCGCTGTTCTATCCGTGATGTACAACAACACAAAGGTCTGATTAATGAAGAAGAATTCATATACTGGGTACTTACACCGAGCCTGGACTTGACGTGGGAGGGGGACCTGCAAGAATCATAATGGATGGGTTAGATCACAAAATGTAAATGTTTTTTTATAATTCTAGCAGGACATGTTTTAGGACTATTTAAAGCAGAACTCCAGACAAATGTATATCACCATTTATTCTCCATTGTTAGAAATCACTATATGTGCGTCTACACCTGATACTATGCTTACCCGAGATAGTCATATTAATTGCCTATAACACCCACCCACCAGAAACGAGTCTGAAAGTAGGAGCACCATCACCATGAGCCGGCCAAGTTTTTTTGTAAACTCCACTGTACAGACATCTTGACATGTTGCAGGCATTGGAAGCAGGAATGGAAGTGCATACACGGGCTTACAAGAGGTGTAGAGCTCAGAGAGGATCTCAGATATGGTGTGATAACTCACTCATAGTCCAGCGAGAAGGCTGGAGGTGGGGAGGTGACACAGGAAGCTGCAGAGATCCTTGAACTAAATATTGATGACTCCTCTCCTGTACTGAAATTGCTCACCGCACACTGTGAGCTTCTCATTGTGTTCATTAGAAACTGCAGAAAGTCAGATAGAGCCTGCATCATTTCCTGGCTAGAGGACGTCCAGCATCATCTAGTGCACGGGTGGGCAACTCCAGCTGTGCTTTAACTAAAAATCCCATTAAGTCTCTGGGAGTCATGCCAATAACTTTCAGTCATGCAATGCCTCATGGGACTTGTAGTTCCACAACAGCTGAAATGCCAGAGTTGCCCATCCCTGGTCTAACGCTTTCCTCCCCAGCCTGACTGTCCCTGGCCCCCCTCCTTCATTCATTAGATTTTAGTTCTTTCAGTCATGGAGGTTCAGCATCACATGTAGACATTACCAGTGGCGTCACAAGGGGGGTGCGGCCCACACCCAAGTGACACCATTGGAGGGGTGACACCAAAATGACTCCCCCCTCTGAAAAGTCGGGCGCTCGGTCATGGACCGAACGCC
>NW_017306399.1:1901372-1913189 GCF_000935625.1 Nanorana parkeri | reverse complement strand
CATGCGCAGTGACGTCCCGGCGGGGTGACACTCGGTTACCGCTTCGGGTGTCACCCAGTCTCGGGACGCCCCTGGACATTACCTAGGTTGGACTGCATGCAAATACAGCCAGCCTTGGAACATCTACTTCTCCAGACTGACATCCACCCATTCAGGCATTATAATATTTTCCTAACTCTTGCTTTCCTCTGGGGTGAGGGCTCTTGGGAGGAGTACTGAGGACGAGTGCTGCTGCCTGTTTGTGAAATCTTTGCTCTCAATCAGAACAATGCCAGCTGAAGACTCTTCAATTCCAACATACTCCCAGCTGTGTCAGAGGTCTGCCACCCTGCTGCGCGCTGTCGTTCTATCCGTCTCCGCAACCCCTATGTGACTGCTGTGTGCTGTAGAGACGTTGCGGGCCGGGGGAAGGAGCCACATCACACAGCAGGGGACGCAGGCACCCATCATTCTCAGAAGTGTGTTGGATGTGAAGAATCCTCAGCTGGCTTTGCTCTGTAAGAGATCGAAGATCCTAGCAATGGGAGGGAGGACAGGTAAGTACAAGACGTCTTCCTTTGCAGAGTATTTTTTTATTAAAGGTGACAAAGTTCCTTTCAATGATTATCAAACTCACCAAATTTCACAAAGAGCACCCCCGTTGTAGAGACGGTTTTCCGTCCGTTGGTGGCCACACACTGGAAGTACCCGGTGTCCGTGGTGTCGAGGTTCCGTATCCGCAGCCTTGAACCGTAATTGGTCATCCGAAACGATATCCGACGCGGCTCTTGGACGACGGGGGCGTCATTTTTCAACCACCGTATGGTCGGAGACGGGTTCCCCGAAACCTTACAATGCATCTCAGCGGTCTGGCCCAAAGACGTGGTGATGTTGTTCATCGGTTCATCCAGCGTTAAATAAATATCTGCCAGAGAGACACAAAAACTCATTAATACCATCAATAAAGATATTAAAAGTGGCAAAATCAGCCGCAGAACTTCAAATGTTTGTCGAGGAAAAAAATTAATTTTTCCATGTCAGCTCGATATTCTTATAAGGATTTTAGCAAATCACTGCTTAAAGTGGACCTCTACCCCCTTTCACTAAAAATCTAACCATCATGCAGCTCTACTGATATGAAATCAACTTTCCTTCATCAGTTAAACATTTTTTTGCTTTTACTTGCAATTACTGGTTTTCCACTTCCTGGTTGAGTGAGGCACTGGTGATGTAGCCCTGGCCTGGTTGAGTGAGGCTCTGGTGATGTAGCCCTGGCCTGGTTGAATGAGGCACTGGTGATGTAGCCCTGGCCTGGTTGAGTGAGGCTCTGGTGATGTAGCCCTGGCCTGGTTGAGTGAGGCTCTGGTGATGTAGCCCTGGCCTGGTTGAGTAAGGCTCTGGTGATGTAGCCCTGGCCTGGTTGAGTGAGGCACTGGTGATGTAGCCCTGGCCTGGTTGAATGAGGCACTGGTGATGTAGCCCTGGCCTGATTGAATGAGGCACTGGTGATGTAGCCCTGGCCTGATTGAATGAGGCACTGGTGATGTAGCCCTGGCTTGGTTGAGTGAGGCTCTGGTGATGTAGCCCTGGCCTGGTTAAATGAGGCTCTGGTGATGTTACCCTGGCCTAGCTGAATGAGGCACTGGTGATGTAGCCTTAGTCTGGTTGAGTGAGGCACTGGTGATGTAGTCCTGACCTCTCAGATGCATCCTCTGATGTGCAGGGGGGAATGAGGACTCTGATTTGAAGGAGTTACTTTTTTGTGAAAAAGAGAACTCTGACTTTACGGTGGCTCCCGATGTAAAGGGGGTTCTGATGTTGCAAAAGGGAGAATAATGTTGTAAAAGGGGGGACTATGATGTGAAGGGGCGCTCCTGATATTAAGAGGGGACTCTGATATGAAGGGAAAACCCTATTTTTTGGTGTTTTCTCATGGAGTTCCCCCTTTAAAATCCATACCAGACCCCTTTCTTGGATAAGGATTCGGTATGAATTTTGGAGGGGCTGCACCTTTTTTTATTTTAGACTGGGGTGCCTTGAGATTTTGCATACTTTTAAAGGGTGCCCTGACTGAAAAATGGTTGAGAAATGCTGCTCTAGAGGCACCTGTGGGGTATATGAAATAAGTATTTATGGCCACTAGATGGCGCTGAGGAGCACAGTAAATAAGCGTTTAGTTCCTTTGCTCCTCAGCTCCATCCAGTGGCCATAGTGCTGTATTACATTATATTCAACTTGAAAAGAAAATATTCTAAGAACATTTGTTTTTGCCTCTCTACGCACAGAATAAACATTCACAGAGATTCGCAGGGCGAATGGCTCTGCAAATTGTTTATAAAACCGAGGAGAAGAGATGAGACAATGACAGAGAATGATCAGTATCTAAAGAACAATGCATTTTGTTTCCCTCATTTCTTTTATATGCAAGAAAGGAAACATCCAGGTTTGTTGCTACAGATAGTAACAACACTTTTACACGATGAACACTTTGTTTCATTAATCCAAACGATTCTTCGTACATTTTTGCCATGTGGTGGGAAAAAAGGTGCAGAATGAAAAAATAAAAAATCCTTCCTAAACCCCATGTAAGAAGCTGTCTGTTTAATGGCATTCCTGGTTCCTGCCAAGGCGAAGGCATTGGGTCAATCACTAGATATGACGCCGACATCAAAGGGGTCGTAAAAACAGAAGCATTCCGCGAGCTCGTTAGACAAAAACAATTTTCTCTCCCCTGGCAGATCTGAGCATTGTTCATCTGCAGCTACAACGTGTGTCCTTTCATGTGGATCTGCTGCTATTCCTTAGGAAATGAATACTTTCGGCTTGGCCCGGACGCCGGTTGTAAAAACGGGAGAAATCTCCCCAGATTCTTTCATTCGCTGTCATCAGAAAGTATTATGATAAAGCCGAGAGAAGATGGCTTCATCAAAGGAGCTGGACCGAACATGGACGGAATTAGAAGCATCCCGTAATTCTGCTGAAAGAGGGGATTACGGCTTCGTTTCCAAAGCTGAACTCCAAATACACAGATAGGATATGTATAAAGGAGCCATTATAAAAGGATTTGTGTTCCATCCAGTGCTGACATTTGCACAGCACTGCCCTGTCTGGCTGGATAGGTAATTTCTCTCTTCTGCATCTACAGGTCTTGTCCCTCCCCTAGCCTGTGACTGGACAGTGAAAAGAGAAGCAGAAGACTGATGAGCTTATCTCTTTGCCACTCCCCCAGCCTGTGACTGGACAGTGAAAGGAGAAGAAGAAGACAGATGAGCTCATCTTCATGCTTCCCCAGCCTGTGACTGGATAGTGAAAGGAGAAGCAGAAGACTGATGAGCTCATCTCTATGCCTTCCCCAGCCTATGACTGGACAGTGAAAGGAGAAGCAGAAGACTGATTAGCTCATCTCTGTACTACCCCAGCCTGTGACTGGACAGTAAAAGGAGAAGCAGAAGACTGATGAGCTCATCTCTACGCTCCTCCAGCCTGTGACTGGACAGTGAAAGGAGAAGCAGAAGACTGATGAGCTCATCTCTTATCTCTGTTCATCTGTTACTCCAATTATCATTCACTGTACCACAAGTATATCTACACTGAGATGCTTAAGAGGCCTGGTGAGTCTGCAGTTTATGTGTGTCACACCCTGGATGCCTGGGATTCCTAAACCCTCTCTCCCCAGAGTGAAGATCTTTAATAAAAGTTATCCCGCATTGCATTACTGGAGTGGACGTCAGCTCGGTGGGCATTAGAAGAGAGCGGTGCTAATGGGACGGCTGAAGATCATACCCCTAGCTAGACAGACTAGTGAACCCGATGAATCCAGCGACTCCTTCAGGGGTGAGCGCTACACTGTGTATACAGAAGACAGTGACCCTAGTGTCACCCTTCATGTCTAATATTGGATGGAAATGGGGTTCAGATTGCACAGGAATCTTGGTGATGGACGCCTGCAGGAAGAAGAGGGGACGTTCACCTGGCGGGATAAGGTATGCTGCCCGGTCCCCTCCTCTCTCCTGCAACTGTCGGGCTCTCAGTCCATGACTTTTCAGAAGGGGTGACACCAAAATGGCTGTCAGTTAAGGCTTTTCCCCATAGTTCTCCTTAGGGTAACGGGAGGACACAAACTAGCGTCCTCCCGTCACCCTAGGCTCAGTATACCACCAGCTACAGCTCGCGGTATACTGAGATGCCGCAGCTGAAGCGGATCCCGACAATTGTGCCGGGATCTGCCCAGCTGCGTGACTGACAGCTGGCTCTGCCTATCTGGAGGCAGAGCCAGCTGTACCTGCCCCCTCCCCCTGTCCGGATCCGGCTAAAGGGTTAAGGCGCTGATCGCCGTCCAGTACCACTTTGTTAAGTACATTTTCCTCCCTGTATGTACCTTAACCTCATCCAAGACATCTGCACCAACTTAAGCCCTTGGCACGGCGCTGCGTGTGAAGCGAGTGGACTGGAGGCGCAGTCCTTCCTTAGCTCCCTCGCGCTCGGCAGCGAAGCGAGTGAGCTTGGCCCGCGTTGTTCTTTCCACGGCCAGAACCGTACAGCGGCTGCCATTCAATCGGGAGCTCGTGCCAGCTACACTCTGTGCCCCAGATCCCGCAGAGCACAAAAATAGCGCAGGGAATCCATACCATTACCATATAATCTATTAAAGGAAAACTAGACAGGGTAACTACTTCTTCACCAAAGCCAATTTCATGTGTGTGTGAACCCCGACTAGGAACCTCTCTTATTTGCTCCCTTTTGGTCTAATAAATAAACCATTGCAAGCATTTGTTATATCTGATACACAAATGCAAAAAAATATAGGTTGATCCTGCCAGAAACCCAGTTCTGTCCTGTGTCCTGTGCACTCTTCACTGTTATCTCAAGCAGTGTTTTATCAGTCCTGCCCAGTTCACCTCTGTGCTCTGCTTATGTTACGGTAATGAGAGGGGGAGATGTTCTGTAGTCCTATCACAGTTCCTGCCAAAGGTCGATATATGTGCAATATAATACGTTCTGAGACCCAGTCTGCATGGACAGTATGGCACTTGCAGACCTGGCAAGATCCACATGCAGTTTCACTCTTCAGGGTGAACTTTACCCACCGATTTAATGCCAAAACAGGTACTTTTAAGGTATGCCAACCAAACTCTCAACCAAATTTTTAAGCCCTGGCTATACATGGTTAGAATTGAAGAACAATTGACATTTGGTCAATTTTCTAATAGTTAATGGGGTCAAGCTGATGATCATTTTTGACCACAGTGATGAAAGCAATCAAAGGACCAGGATGGAAATTTTTTCTCAAACGAACAAAATTCTAACAGTGAATGTGGTTTTCATTCAGGAAACTCCATTCATCATTCCTCTTACTCTACAGAGATAAAGTGAAACCTTAGAGGAGCTTCATTTCTGTACAGAAACTATTAGGGACTGGCCTAACGAAGAGCAAACAGGAGGGGGGAACAAAGGGACACACCAAATGTTCAATAATATAAACACAGCTATAGCTATGAACTCCATTCAATCTTTGGAGGTCCATGTTGAGGAATGTACAGGTGAAACTCGAATAATTAGAATATCGTGCAAAAGTAATTGCAGTAAGTGCTGCAAAAGGGGCCCAAACCAAGTACTGAGTACATATGCATGCTTGTACTTTTCAGAGGTCCGATATTGTTCTATGTACAATCCTTGTTTTATTGATTGCATGTAATAATCTACTTTTTTGAGGTTGTGGATTTGGGGTTCTTGGGGTTTTCATGAGCTGTAAGCCATAATCATCACAATTATGACAAATCACGGCTTGAATTATCTTGCTTTGCATGTAATGAGTCTCTCTCATATATTAGTTTCACCTTTTAAGTTGCATTAGTGAAATAAATGAACTTTGCACGATATTCTAATTATTCGAGTTTCACCTGTAAATGTATCAATTAGACAATTGCAGTGGCCATCTCTACCAGATTTCCAGAGCCCAGTCCATGGGAAAGTCCTTAGTTTCTTTATATTACGTTCTATACGGCTAATCTTTTCGCGTGGACATTTTTAAAGCTTAGCTTTAGACCATCACCTGCAGCAACCATTTGAAAAGTAACATGCAGCTTTCATGTAGATCTTTATGAGTCCTTCAGCTCCCATCTGGCGCCAGTGAGTGCAAACCTTAATGGGAGACCTAACAGTTGCCTTCAAAATTAGTTTCATTGTGCAAAGTAATAGGAAAAACACCCTCTATACCCCCTTATACCTTGGAAATATCCAGTGATTCTGGGAATGGAAGGTCATGTGCCCCTCTCCATTTCCTTTAATGATGAAATGCTCATCCTTGAACAACCCATCACCTGCTTTGAAAACCCACACGGGGGGAGGAAAGTCAACAACCATGTGTAAGCTCCAACAGATACTAAGGCAGAGCTTACACAGGAATTAGACTCAGGGCTCTGGCAGGCAAAAGGAGCAGTGGGGAAGATATGTATCAGCTGTGGGGGGGGGGCTATCAAGAAAACCAGTTACTCTGCCTTGAATGAGCAACATTCCACAAGACATATCTGAGAGGCGCTGGGACTTCAACACTTATTCATTTGGAGTCATTAAGAGAATATAGTCATTCGGTGAGCACATTGGCGCTAGTTAGGCTGCTTACATCAAGCAAAGATCTCCTCCAATGGGTACCAAGGAAGCCACTGAAAGCATAAGAATATAAGAGGAGCATCAAGCCAAAAGTTTTGGCACTGCCGGCACAAGTGTTGGCACCGTCCTTCACTGATCGCTTTTAATCATTTATATACACGGTCACACAGATCAGTCTGTTAAAGTGCATTGTGCATATGAGGTGAGGAATTTTCACTCAGTCTCATAGTTCGAGCCGACGTGTGACAATGAAACTGTCACATGTCGGCTCAATAGATCAGGAAGTGAGCGAACACAAACCGTTGCTCGCTCACTTCCCGATCATCTCCCTGCAGAGAGCTGTGACTGTCACTCATGGCTCCCTGCAGGGATTCCCCTCCTCCACTGACTGGCGGAATGGACGGTGGAGGGGCGGGTACAGCTGGCTCTGCCTCTAGATAGGCAGAGCCAGCTGTCAATCACGCAGCTAGGTGGGTCTTGACAGTAATGTCGGGATCCGTCCCGGCTGCGACGGTCTCAGTATACCGCGAGCTGTAGCTCACTATATACTGAGCCTAGGGTGACGGGAGGACGCTAGTTTGTGTCCTCCCATGACCCTTAGGAGAACTATGGGGGAAAAGCCCTGACCCCATAGTTCTCCTTTAAGCCCTGATGAAGGGGGGGAGGGGTTTCTAGCCCCCAAAAACTAGTTGGCTGTTTTATATTATCCTAATAACGAACCATGAAAGAGCACTTTGGACTCTCATGTTTTTGGCTGGATGCTCCTGTTGTATTCTTATACTTTAATGAGTGATATGACAGAAACAATTTAAAGAAGCATTTAAGTAGCACTTGCCAAGCTCTCAGAGACTGCTGAGCGGATCTTGGTAAATGTCCTCTGAAGCATGCTAGGTGCCCAGCAAATATTAAGCTTTCCATGAGCTAAGATTAAATTCAAGATTTAAAAATACCCATTGTACTTGGCCTATACATGTCTTAGGATTGTGTTATTATGTATCAATCACCAACACAATTCAAGCAGAGGATTCAAGTAGATTTCAATTTTCGCATAATTTTTTAAAAAAATTGTGCCCCTCCCACCAAAATTTTCACCTATATAAAAAAAATTGTTTCCTAAGCAGTACCCACCTGCTCCATACTCCAGAGCTGGCCTACATGTCCTCCTCTGTTGTCCAATGCTGGTTGATTTTTAAAAATGGGGGGAGGGAGGAGTGGGGGAGAGGAAATCTGGAATTGGGCACTGTGGGGGCAGCCCCACTGGAAAGGTACTTTTTTGTTTGCCCACAGATGGGCTTTAATTGCCACATTCCTAATGAAATATCTGTGATCAATACTAAAGTAGTGGCTCAGTCACTGTATTCTTACCACTACTACAATCCATGTGACCAAAGCGGGAGGAGCCTGTAGCAGCATTTTCCCCAGAAAATACATGTATTTCAGCCCATCTATTACTTTTTATTTCACCATCCCAAGAAGACCGCCAACATAGCTTGATATGTGTGGGTTATGTGTTTATATAAAGCACTGAGATCTAGAGGAATGCTGAATTAAGTTTTACTTGCTTAGAAGGACATTATATCTGAATACAGCATTGTGCAGGAAACATACATATTCCTGTGTATTATAGATAAGCATGCACATAGAGAGACTAACATTGCACTATACTGAAATCTACAGCTCTAAAGACATATTGCAATCAGTAATACAATCAGTACATGTCAGTATATGCTTTTGCATTTCCAATAAAAAAAGGTGCCTGTGTGTCATATATAACCACGCATATAGAAAACTAACATTGCACCACAGCGCCATCTACAGCTCAGTACATATCAGAATATGCTGTTGCATTTCTGACAATATGTTCTCCTTCAAGAGAAATTAAGTTATAGCATTTGCTTTATAATGATTTACACCATTCTTCGGTGTTCATTACTCCTATAGATTTACATTAAAGCCGTTTATCATTTTTACAGGAACGCTCCCACATCCAGCGAGTATTAATCCGGGAAGTACAATACGAGCTTTTGTATTACGCCATGCCAAAATCCCACCAGCAGTATGATTGGGCAATAATTCATATATTCCCAATTTTGTTTTCCTTTCCACTCCCAAGATCCAAGAGTTTGTCAATTTCAGCTACAACAATAGTTAATTTACAGCTCCGCGGCCTGAAAAACCTGCGTTGGCGGGGGGAAAGCAAAAAGTAACTTTCCATCCAAAATAACAAGAAAAAGATATATTGTAAAGATGAAATGCTTGTGATTTGCAGGAAGATTTATAATCCTCTTAGGATGGTTCTCTCTAAAACATTGGACATAAATATTGTTTATAGTGTGTAAACGTATAACCTCCCCAGAGCGACCGACGCATGCAAGGGAAGAGCGGGCGATGTTGGAGGTGGGAGTGTAAGGGTTGAACTTGCTTTTTTACTAATGGGAACAGTTCTCTATTGTTCCATTATTCTTGTTTTCTGAATTGTTTGTGTTTCCACTCTGGGATTGTAGCAGGCTGCTCAAGGTGGATCTTCCAGTAATTTTACAAGTCTGTATGAATACATTCCATGTCACAATATACAGCAACAGCATCATTTTCCCCACCTTTTATCATGACATTTTTTTTTTATGCTCCAGTCCATTGACTTTGCCTAAGCTGAGTCTGCTGCAGGTAGGAGGAAGCATGTGCTCATTCTCCTCTCCCCCAGTGATCAGACTGCAACATTGTAACTCTGTAGAAAGCTCTAAAGCAGTGGTTCTCAACCTTTCTAGGGCCGGGACCCCTTGGTAACATTTGCCAAGTTGTGGTGACCCCCAACGGTAAAATGTAGGAATGATGCGGCTGCTGCAGCGACATCTGGCGGGAGAACTGACACTGCTGCGCTAGGAGAGGGCTGAGGAGGACTCTCACCTAGCACAGTAGAAATCACACAGCGACCCACAGGTTGAGAACCACTGGTGTACGCCGTCAGAATAAAAAAACAAAAAAAAAAACCCTAGGAATGAATAGCTAGATTCCTATTGGCTATTTCACTTTGCAATAGCCAATAGCAAACTAGCTTTTGCACCCGCCCTCTGCTGCTGTCAATCAGTAGTGGGGACCTGATGGAGAACTTCAGGTCCCCCTCTGCTGATTGGCAGCAGCAGAGGGCGGGTGCAATAGCTAGTTTGCTATTGGCTATTGCAAGTTTTTTAGTTTTTTTCTGACTTACGGCGGCCTACGGCCCCCAATGTCAGACAAAGGTTTACTCTGCTCTGGAGAAAGTGTTTCTCTCCTAGGCGCCCGGGAGCCGCTATCTAATAGCAGGAGACTCCCGGGCGACCCCTGGCAAATCGTCATTCGACCCCCGAAGGGGTCCCGACCCACAGGTTGAGAACCACTGCTCTAGAGCTTCTACACATCCTACTGGCACATTATGTCAGACTTGCCTTCTAGTGTTCCTTCTTCCAGCGATGTGAGGCTTTCGCTTTCCATTGTGGTTCCATTGCCGTTGCTGCCATGTACTCCTCATCTTCCTCCATTTCTGACACCTTCTTTACACCTTGGTGCCTAACACGAATGGTCAACAATAACCCACCACTCTAAAACTTCACCATGTCCATCCGAAACCCACTTCCCGATCGTTTCCAAGACAGTAACACTCCTTATGGGAAGTACATTCGAATAACCCCATATGATAATCGTTCTGTTACTAGATTCTTGGATCAACAGGTATTGTGGGACTTTGCAGGGGGGGGGACTAAGAGAAAACTGTAAATGCAGATGCTCTTCAGTGCTATAGGACATATGATTGGAGGTCAAAGCCTTCATCTTAGCATAAGGCAGGAAGACCACCTTGCAAACTTGGATTTGATCCACAGCCTATAACATTTTTTGGAAAAATTCCAGGCGCTCTTTAAAATGGAATGGATAGAAACCTTGCTAAAATGACAGGCACTCACCAAACGCTTGTTTGACCCTTGAGAGAGTTTCAGAAATCCTCTAAAACTTCCCACACACAATATATATATATATATATATATAGAGTTGCACCTGGATCAACATGAATGGTCAACAATGACCCACCAATTCTAAAACTACATCAAGTAACTTTGTGGAAGTCCATGCAAAGGAAAGCAAGAGAGCCGAATATTTGCCTTTGCCGAACCGGACTTACCAAATGCTTCCAAGACAGTAACACTCCTTATTATGGTAAGTACACCAGACAGACACCATATGATAATCTTTAGTAAATTCTTCTACGAGGGGAGGCCAATAAGTTCTTACCCTCACCATGATCTAAATGTGCTAGGGAACTGACATTTTGCAGGTTTATAGGTGGATATCTTAGTAATATGCATGACAATTTTTGTTTTTGTAGGTGGTGAATTATAGTTAGAGGCAAGAGAAATGGAGTAGGTGTCATGCCGAACAAAGTTGAATACCGAGCCTTGATTAGGTTCCTCCAGCTTCAAGGGAAATCTGCCCAAATAATCCATGAAGAGATGTCAGCGATTGGGCTATGAATCTCTGCCCCATCCACCTTACTCACCTGACCGGGCACCTTCGGACTTCTTCTTGTTTTCAAATCTGAAGAAACATTTACGGGGAAGACGTTTCCACAATGATGAGGCAGTCATTACTGAAGTTGATAGCTGGTTTTCCTCCAAATCTGCATACTTCTACGCAGATGGTATTAAAAGTACTATAAGATCGAGCGTATATCTCTCCAGGGAGCAAATACAATTACACCCAATGACCTGTTAAACCTACAATTTAGAGCACTCTCTCTCAACCAGGGTTCCATTGAACTCTAGCATTCCGTCAGAGTATGCTAGGGGGATTCCTGGAAAGATGAGCCACCACTAATACCAATCACTTTTTAGCTATATGTGAAGAGGATATTCTTCTCACTGACAACCAATGTTTGCCTGATGATGGGGCCCTTTGCGGCCCCCGAAAGGTTGTTTGCTTTGCAGTATGATTGACTTGCGTCAATAAAGGACGAAGTTATATCACAGTTGGTGTGCCGGTGACTCTTCTCTACATTGCTTTGTTCCAAATGAGGGACATTCCCTTTAAATGAAGGACAGCTGGGAGCTATGCAATCGTAATAGGGGCCCTTCTCCCACCCGAGGCGCATCTTCCAATAAACACCAATGTAAGGTGGTTACACACATGAGGGTTTAATAACCCTTTAAAACTGGTGGTCAGTGGGAGAAAGACCACCTTACATTGGTGGTTATTGGAAGATGC
>NW_017306399.1:1894074-1901350 GCF_000935625.1 Nanorana parkeri | reverse complement strand
GACCTTGGGGTGGGCGCATGCGCAGTTCAGATATTCGGCCGGGAGACGAGGAGAGACACAAGGTAAGTATATGGAGCAGCGTGCATCCGCACAGACACCGTGGGACATGAGGGAAGAGGAGGCTAGAGGAGTCAGCGCTGGATCGGAGACCCGCACAGCTAAAAACTACAGGAAAGAAGAAGATGATCGGATTAAGAAGCATCATTTAAGGTAAGTCCTGACACTAACATTGGGTGGGGGGGGGGAAGCCTTTAATGTCACTTTAAAGAAGCAGTACTGGGTTTCAAACTTTAAGTGGGCTGCATTCTTTATTCTTTTATTTATTCTATTATTTCAACTTACCATTCATGCCAATATACCCAGAGCTGTAGCTATAATAATTATTAGCAAGGGTTCACTTGGATAGGAAAGTTAGTTCAAGGGTTTCTCTAGAACCACTGATTTTGCCTATAACATGAAAAAAAAAATGTTATGTCGAATAATAAAAGTCAATTTGATATGTAGGAAAATATTTTATTTCTCTGCAGCGACGTAATTGCCTTTTTAATAGTTTTAAGAGAAAGTTTTGACTATCAGACAGGTAGTGCCTTGCACAGGGAGCTCAGACGGGTTGGAGGCGATGGGCGTACTCAATTTCAGCTGTCTCACTGCCAACTTGCTGCGGTTTTTTTTTCCCCCCCTGCAAGACACGGAGCTGGAATTATTGTATTGGCCATCAATGCTTCCTTGATTCCTCTCTCTGTGTTTATAGGAACACTTAATGCTTTCCTTGCTCCAAGCATGAATCAAAGCAAAAACACCAAGCAGCCAGCGGGGACAGTAAAGGGTTCTCTGCAAAAAGCGAGGCCGTCAGAACAAGCTGTGAAGCAACAGGGAGCCTGAACAAAGAAATATGTGTGCTGGGGAGCGGCCAGGCCCTCTACAATATTTCGTCCTATTTTTGCTACTCCTCTGCAGGAGAAACGAGCTGTACGTGTGTCCTGGCCATCAACCGCTGCCATTGCGCAACAGCTATTGTGCTGATTTTGCTGAATGGGTGTGAATTCTAAAGGGTGATATATACTTCCCAGCATCCCGAGGGCAGGGCCGGATTTACTCTCTCTGCTGCCCCAAGGCCAGGTTCCTCAATGCGCCCCCCTCCCCGCCAACCCCCCCCCCCATGGAGAATGGCAGACCTGCAGGCAGAGATCACTTGTACAAAACAAGCGGCGGCTTCCCCGCTGTACATTTAGCTCTGCTTGCCCAAAGCCGGGCTAAATTTAGAAAACAACTACCCGCCCAGTGCCTGGAACTGAATGTCCCGGGCATCGGGAGATAGGAATTCTACACCCCTGCTGCCCCTCTACTCCCTGCTGCCCCGAGGCCGGGCCTTGGTTGGCCTTGTGGGAAATCCGGCCCTGCCCGAGGGTCATAACATCGCCTCCACTGACAAGTTGGCCCATAAATGATACAATATAATGCAGATAGTCCATTCCATTGTCCTACAAATCTGAAGAGCTGCATGTTTGTAGGACAATCTACTCATAAGACTGGATGGCAGGCTGCTTCTAACCCTATTATGAAAATGCGGACAAGGTATTTTGGGTACTAGGCTCTGCCCTCTTAAGTTACATAGGTTGAAATGTTAGTGGACACCCCAATCTGAAAACAAATTGTTAAAGTTGAAGTAGGGGCACCTCCCTACAAGGCTTTAGGACCAAACAAGTAAAAGTACCCTGGTATTGGTGCGTACAAGTTCAAAGGATGATAGTGCCACAGGTGTTATTCTAGTCAGATATATCGTTATTTGCTGCGATAAAAAGTATCAGTAGTAGCCAATGCGTTTCGGGGCTCATCATCCCTCTTCATCAGGGCTTATGATGGAGATAGATGGCCAACTAATGTACCTGTCTATCGGAATGTGAAAAGACTCTCCTAAGCAATATGTTCTGATCAAGTACATTATTTAACCACCATACACCCCGAGGAAGGGGGGAGTCTTGAATCCTGTTGGAGATTGCTGAGACTTTTTATTGAGGCAAATGAAGATTTATTGAACTTAAATTACACCTGTGGTGGACTGATCCATTGATCTCTTTAATGCATTCTTGAGTTTAGTTAGCATAACTAAACTCACACCTTCCACACCTTCTGTCAGGTGACAGAAGGTGTGGATTTCCATGATCACCTTTGATTGTGATAAGGATGAGTGAATTTAGAATTGAAGCATCACACCATAATATTCAGGTCCAGACTAAGGTGACAAGAGGCATGAATATCCATGATCACCTTGAGTTGTGATAGGGATGAGGGAATCCAGAATTGAAGTGTCACACCATAATATTCAGATCCAGACTAAGGTGACAAGAGGCATGAATATCCATGATCACCTTGAGTTGTGATAGGGATGAGGGAATCCAGAATTGAAGTGTCACACCATAATATTCAGGTCCAGACTAAGGTGACAAGAGGCATGAATATCCATGACCACCTTAGATTGTGATAGGGATAAGTGAATCCAGAATTGAAGTGTCACACCATCATATTCAAGTCCAGACCAAGGTGACAAGTGGCATGGATATCCACAATCACCTTGAGCTGATCACAGTTGGTGGTCCTGGTTTTAAAGGAGCTCATAAGAGTGCTTATTAAACGGCACCATTCAGAGCAGCAATACTGTGAGCCCAGGCTAGAGTGATGGTGTACCTCTGGGGGGTATGTCCAGGACAACCTGGGCTCACAGGAAGTGGGTTGAATGATAATGGCCCTCATTTAGAAGAGAAGGGCCATCTGCTGGAGGAGCGGACCTTCTGTGGGGGACAGTGCCAGACTGAAGATAGGATTGCAGCAAAACCCAGTTTTGTAAATGCTGGGAAATTCATTCTTTAGCTTTGTTCAGTAACTGGAGTGCTCCTTAAAGTGCCCATTCGCACCAGCAGGCATGCATAATGGTGCGCATAATGTGTTCATGCGGATGTCCATTGCGTACGCCCGCTGCCATGTGTTGTTAAAAACAAAAGGCTTTACCTAATTAACCCTTCGTTCAAGCGATGCATTGAGATAAAATGTATGCAGCACGTTGGGGTGAACAGTCCCTATACGAGCAAGGGGTTTTGCCTTGTCTTTACATTGGATAGCTGTATTGGGTTGCCCGATGGGGCTGGTGAAAGTGAACACTAACGGATAACTGTACTAAAAGTACTACTTTAATTCTACTTAGTTCAATGTCAGTTATAGGTAGAGTGATCCTTTAAATTGCAAAATATTTAAGAGCGAATTGGCTAAAACTTGACAAATTGACAGGTGAAGGAAAACTCCTTTAGATCTCCCACATTGTCGGCTCCAGCTGATGTGTCAGCTCTTTTGTAGGCTGTAACCCGCATTTGTCATGGAAAAAGTGTAGTCACGTATAGAAGAAGATTCATGGCACCATTTGTATCCCAAAAAACGGCCGGGAGGCTTCATAGATCAAACCTTCCAAGGGAGCGCCTCTCACCTACACACAACGTGACTGATAGTCCGCCCAGAACTGATGGGAAGGAGACCACTGGAGCTCATTGATACTTGTTCTGGATACCCAGAGGGGGAAACGTGTATCTGGCTTTTCACAATAAATATTCGCATGAGATACATTGCTCCTCACCCCATAATTCAGGTTCCTTGTGTATTCTACTCACAGACGACATTCCCAGGCCTCTGGAATGCAGGCAACTGAGTTATGAATTCCTCTGATCTAGAAGGATGAGGAATAAGATGGAAATCTTACACACGGCGCGGTCAGTGGTGGCAAAGACTCAATACTTCACCAGAGACCCCCGACTCCCACCAAATGGATCTCATCTCCCATAATTCACGCCGTACATTGTTTCACCATAACTGTCCCTCTGTGTGTAAAAATACATAAATATATATAGATCTATATATATATATATATACTGTATATATTACACCCCCCTTTCTCTTAGATTTTCTTTAAATCCTAACACTTATATTACCCTTTCGTAAAACCCCAAACCTCTCATATCAACCCTCCTTGCAACCCTAACCCTTATATTAACCCTCCTGTATGCCTAACCCTCATATTAACCTTCCATATAATCCTAACCCTTATAATAACCCTATCTGTAACTCGGGGCTAGATTAAGGGCATCATGGGCCTGGTGCTGGCAGTCGATTAGGCAATATTAGGCGTCCGCTCACAGGGACCTTGCGGGGCCCCGGTGAGGAGAGAATACCCTCCTATTATGCCTGATTAAAAAGCCGCTGGTGCCTCTGCTTGATTGGGTTCAGCCAAGCCGGCCCGGATTGCCATTGGGAATACCAAAATGATCTGGGCCGGCCAGGCTTATTTTCAGTGGTGGGCCTGCAGCTGGTGATTCAGTGGCCCTTATGTTAATCCGGCCCTGCTGTAACCCTAACCCTTATATTAACCTTTCATATAACCCTAACCCTTATAATAACCCTCCATATAACCCTAACCCATATAATAGCCCTCCATATAACCCTAACCATTATATTAACCCTACATATAACCATGACCCTTATAATAACCCTCCATATAACCATAACCCTTATAATAACCCTCCATATAACCATAACCCTTATAATAACCCTCCATATAACCATAACCCTTATAATAACCCTCCATATAACCATAACCCTCCATATAACCATAACCCACCTCAACCTAACCACTGAACCATCACATTCTCAAACAATTCATCCCCACACAGCTACCTCCTCATGTATCATTTCCCCCTCCTCTTTCAGATTGTAAGCCCCCAGGGGCAGGGCCCTCCTTACCATCTTGTCTTGAATTGTATTGTAATGTCTGCCTTACATTGTAAAGCGCTGCGCAAACTGTTGGCGCTATATAAATACTATGTAATAATAATAATAACCCTTATAATAACCCTCCATATAACCCTAACTCTTATATTAACCCTCCATATAACCATAACCCTTATAATAACCCTCCATATAACCATAACCCTTATAATAACCCTCCATATAACCATAACCCTTATAATAACCCTCCATATAACCCTAACTCTTATAATAACACTCCATATAACCCTGACTCTTATAATAACCCTCCATATAACCATAACCCTTATACGGTAATAACCCTCCATAAAACCCTAAACCTTATATTAACCCTACATAAAACCTTAACTCTCATATTAACCCTTCATAAGCAATCTATAGAAAACCTGAAAATAAATTGTTTGGAGTGAGTCTTAAAATCATAACCGTCACCTGTGACCATGACAGCCAATCAGATTCTCCCTCTCATTGTCTATTCTCCATAAGCAATAGAAGAACCCAGATTGGCTGCTGCGGGCTGAATGACCTTCTCCTTTCATACGTCATTCTTCCTGCTCAGAAACTCGGGACGGTAGGCCGCTTTCTGGGAAATTGGCCACGGACATGTTCTGGGTTCTGGTTCTGCGCCAACCCACACAAAACACATCATAATTCCTGCTCATAATTGAAATAACATCATGCTGTATACAGAAAGGAGACGCATGGCCTGTATATGGCTTTCAACAGAACAAAAACATTTCCCTGACAGAATGGAGATTTTGGAACAAATTAAGGATCCGAGTAAGCGGAATGCTCTGCCTCCGATACCATTAGTGCCATGAATAATGTTTCCGCTGTCCTGTTGTATGTAACGCACATGACAATTGCGGATGCCGATGCGTGATTCGAGGGGCCTGTTAATACAACGCAGAACATTTTACTGGAAATGTCCATAAAAGGGGTCTGCCTATTTATATAGCTGCTCTGGGCTGTATTTATTCAGCAAAGGGCAGAGTGGGAACCCCAGACCGCCATACCTGATTTGGGGTTCAGAGGATGATCATGACAGCCAGGAAAAGAGAAACTTCCTAAGGAAATAAGCAAATGCAGCACCCATTAAAAAGTCAGAATTTCCTGTATAAAGAGACCCTGTCACCAGTGTGGTATTGTGTGGCAATGCCATGGTAGAATTGGGGGTTATGATCACCCAGGACTCTCAGCCAGAGGGGCTGAGTGGATTCAGGAAGCAAGAGATTTTCTGGATTCTTTTTGGGATCATGGAACTGGAGGATTTCAAAAGAGAATTGGGAAAGATGAAATCTCTATTCTTGGGTCCATGTTTTGGTAGGAAGTCAAAAGAGGAGTCAGGTGAGCTCCTGCTGGGAAATAGGAACAGACTGTGGTCAGGAGCACTCCCCCCAGAAGTCAGAGAGGAGCCAGGTGAGCTCCTGCTGGGAAATAGGAACAGACGGTTGCCAGAAGGACTCCTTTAGAAGTCAAAGAGGAGTCAGGTGAGCTCCTGCTGGGAAAGAGGAACAAATGGTGTTCAGGAGTCAGGAGGACTCCCCCCAGAAGTCAGAGAGGAGCCAGGTGAGCGACTGCTGGGAAATAGGAACAGACGGTAGCCAGGAGGACTCCCCCCAGAAGTCAAAGAGGAGTCAGGTGAGCTCCTGCTGGGAAATGGGAACTGACGGTGTTCAGGAGTCAGGAGGACTCCCCCAGAAGTCAGAGAGGAGTCAGGTGAGCTCCTGTTGGGAAATAGGAGCAGACGGTGTTCAGGAGTCAGGAGGACTCCCCCCAGAAGTCAAAGTGGATTCAGGTGGTGTGTGTTGGAGGCACAGAAAGACAGCCAGGGAGGCTGGGAGAACTGGTTAGGCTGGGAGAGCCGAGCTTGAGGGGAAGTCAGTACAAGTGCGGGACAGCACTTCAGAGAGGACCGGTGGGTCAGAAGTGTTGATCTAAAGAGTGGAAGCCAGGAGGCTATACTTGTGTTATGTTGCAAGCAGTGCATGGATGCTGTACTGAACAACCCCTGCGAGGGAATCCGATGGATGTGTGAACTTTCGTTTCAATAAAAGTGGGCTACCAGTCCCTTAAAAAGAAGATATTGCGAGTGGACTGCATCCTTAAAGCGCTCACCATATGTGGTAATATCCCCAAACATCACACCGGCCTGAAAAAAACTCAAGTTAAAGACCAACTGAACTTTCAACATAAACCAGCTAAATTCATTGCAGTTGCATCAAAACAAAAGCAAAGTCTTACAATTTGATTTCTTTCCAAACTACATCCCTGAATGGGAGGGTCTGGACTCATTATAACCAGCTAGAGGACTTTCTGTGCTGTGCAGTGTCAGCGCAGCACAGAAAGATTTTTTAATTTTGTATTTTTAAAGTGGAGTTACCCTTTAATGATGCCCAGTTATTGCATGCAGCAAAACTCCTGAATGTTCCAAGAGAACACACTGGTGATAGACGTTTTAAATTTTGAA
>NW_017306399.1:1889050-1894000 GCF_000935625.1 Nanorana parkeri | reverse complement strand
GCCTGTGATAGAGGACAGCTGGATTTCCAGCCGTTCTGACCATCTGGGTCATTGTATAAGCTGAGCAGGAGATAGATGATTCAGTATATGATTACTATGAACGTAAAGGAAGAGCGGCTTCAAGGAATATGCCCCCTTTAAAGGCACAGACCACCTTTTGCAAAAATGGGAAACATGAACCCACGTTAATAAAATAAAAAAAATGTGCAAGAAGGATATTATTGTACTAATGCCGGGAGAGAACGGCAACCGTGATTAGTGCATTGGGGGTGCAAGGCACAGGCTCCTGCACTGTTCACCCCCAGGCCCGTTCGGAGGTACAAACCTTTTGGAGGAAGTAAACAATGGACTACAAGTGCCATGCCGTCAGCGCACTGCTGGCAGCGCAATCTGTGCGTCCCTCTGGCAGTGGCAGATGGGACTTGTAGTCTTGTCATTCAGAGATACCTGTGAAAGCATGACATGGCTGTGCTGGTGCAGCGTTAAACTAAAACTCTATAACACAGGGGGAAGGTGTACTGCTGTTTTTCAGAGAGAGATGCAAACAATGTAACAGATATACCAAGATACACTATATGCCAAAAGTATTGGGCCCCGCCCCCTCCAAATCATTGGATTCAGGTGTTCCGTGACATTTCCTTGCTACTAAATAGTCCGCGGTCTCCTGTTACTGGGATAATAACAAAGTGGAAGCAACTGGGAACAACAGCAACTCAGCCACGAAGTGGTAGGCCACGTAACATGACAGAGCGGGGTCAGCGCATGCTGAAGCGCACAGTGCGCAGAAGTCGCCAACTGTCTACAGAGTAAATAGCTACAGACCTCCAAACTCCGTGTGGCCTTCAGATTGGTACAACAACAGTGCGTAGAGAGCTTCATGGAATGGGTTTCCATGGCCGAGCAGCTGCATCCAAGCCTTACATCACCAAGTGCAATGCAAAGCGTGGGATGCCGTGGTGTAAAGCACGCCGCCACTGGACTCTAGAGAAGTGGAGACGTGTTCTCTGGAGGGACCAATCACGCTTCTCTGTCTGGCAATCCGATGGACGTGTCTGGGTTTGGCGGTTGCCAGGAGAACGGTACTTGCCTGACTGCATTGTGCCAAGTGTAAAGTTTGGTGGAGGGGGGATTATGGGGTGGGGTTGTTTTTCAGGGGTTGGGCTTGGCCCCTTAGTTCCAGTGAAGGGAACTCTTAAGGCATCAGCATACCAAGACATTTTGGACAATTTCATGCTCCCAACTTTGTGGGAACAGTTTGGGGATGGCCCCTTCCTGTTCCAACATGACTGCGCACCAGTGCACAAAGCAAGGTCCATAAAGACATGGATGAGCGAGTTTGGGGTGGAGGAACTTGACTGGCCTGCACAGAGTCCTGACCTCAACCCGATAGAACACCTTTGGGATAAATTAAAGTGGAGACTGCGAGCCCGGCCTTCTCCTCCAACATCAGTACCTGACCTCACAAATGGTCCAACATTCCCATAGACACTCCTAAACCTTGTGGATGCCTTCCGAGAAGAGTTGAAGCTGTTATAGCTGCAAAGGGCGGAGCCAACTCAATACTGAACCCTACGGACTAAGACTGGGATGCCATTAAAGATCATGTGCATGTAAAGGCCGGCATCCCAATACTTTTGGTAATATAGTGTATATCCAATATACAGTATATTATATCAATCTACAGATATACCAACACCCTTTCAGTGGTATATATAACCTAAAGGGAGCAGATCAGTTCATTTTTAGGGTTTACATACCCTTTAACCTGTCCCTGCTATATCCAAAAAGGGAAATGGTTTAGGCTGGGGTTTGTCTTTAAAGAGACCCTGTCACCCATTTTAAAAAATTGCACAGAAAATCAAGTATCACATCCAAGATGGTGGCCCCCAGCGGCAGTCTCAGGGCTCTCGGATGTCTACACAAGGGAGGCTTTTACAGGAAAATAGCATGCATGAAAAATGTTAAATGCTCATACAATCTTACGGGAAGTTTTTTGTTGAAATGAGTGGTCTGGCGACGGGGTCCCTTTAAGATTGGACATTCTGGAAGGCGACGTTGCGAATTTAATGGCGTTTGGCTCAGGCGCAGCAGCTATTTGGCTGACACCAGGACATATGGAGCCCATTGTATCTGGCTTCCATTAGCCCCGCGTCTACCTGTTAAATGTCTGCTTTACCAGCGAGTTTAAGGAGAACGCTTAATGGGACACGTCTCCTGACCTTTTCGTCACTTGACGTCCGCCGCTAAGGGAAGGGGGCGTCCAGGGAGCCGGCCAATATTCCTAATATAATGTGTTTAATTAGTTATTTATGGCCGCGCGGTTGGAGATTAATGTGTCCCGGGGGGACAAAATTAGGCCGTGACTTTAGGAACATGAGCAACTCTGGGAAACACGTGTGCGCGTCGCCGCGGTGCGTACTGCGATATTTGGCTTCCTATAAATATTCATAGAAGGGTAGTAAAAATAATTATCATGTAAAATACGGCTTTAACTCCCACTGATGGAAAAGAAAACAAGAGGGGTAAATGGACGGCTCGGAGGCTAATGTTTAAACGAGCGTCTAATTTATTGCCCGGGGGTCGCATTTCCTGTGGTTATAAAAGAGTCACCAAACGTAAATTATAGATTTTCGTGGAATATCATTGTAACAATATTGATGGGTCACAAGGGCAAAAATCCAGAAACTCCTCAGAGGTTAACGCAGATGTAAACCCTAACTGGACATTTCGTTTACTAAAGCCCTGCGTGTTATAAACAGTTGCCATGTGTTCTCTCAGTGCAAGTCTTTGGGGCTAAAGGATAAACATTCTGCCCAGCAAATAGCTGGGTATAAGCCGTTCGCATGGCATTCACTCCATTGCACGGAGCCAAGGCGCATTTCCCATGCTCTCTGGCTCCATCTAGTGGTGGGAACGTTGTGCAAACTGCATTTGTACCCCTATATGTGGGCAGAACCTTTATGCATCAGCCCCTATGAGTTAGATCTGAATTTTCTGTGCTCTTCAGGTCCATCTAATGGCAGGAACACTGTGTGAACGGCATTTGCCCAACTATATGTGGGCAGAACCTTTATGCATCACCCCCTATGAGTTAGGTCTGAATTTTCTGTGCTCTTCAGGTCCATCTAATGGCAGGAACACTGTGTGAATGGCATTTGCCCAGCTGTACGCTGGGCAGAACCTTTGTGCATCAGCCCCTATGAATTAGATCTGAATTTCCTATGCTCTTCAACTCCATCAAATGGCAGGATCACTGTGTGAACGGCATTTGCCCAACTATATGCTGGGAAGAAACTTTATGCATCAGCCCCTATGAGTTAGATCTGAATTTCCTATGCTCTTAAGCACCATCTAATAGCAGGAACGCTGTGGGAACAACATTTGCCCAACTATATGCTGGAAAGAATCTTTA
Organism: Nanorana parkeri; assembly: GCF_000935625.1. Taxonomy (NCBI): domain Eukaryota; kingdom Metazoa; phylum Chordata; class Amphibia; order Anura; family Dicroglossidae; genus Nanorana; species Nanorana parkeri. The sequence continues at coordinate 1,890,588 of NW_017306399.1, read as the reverse complement.
TACATCAGTCCCTATGAGTTAGTCCTGAACTTCCTGTGCTCTTCTGCTACATTTAGTGGCAGGAACACTGTGCGAACGGTATTTGCTGGGAAGAACCTTTGTGCATCAGCCCTTATAAGTTAGGTCTGAATTTGCTATGCTCTTCAGCTCCATCTAGTAGAGGGAAAGCTGTGCAAATGGCATTTGCCCAGCTATATGCTGGGCAGAACATTTATGCATCAACCCCTAAATTTGGTCTGAACTTCCAATGCTCTTTGCCTCCATCTAGTGGCAGGAACGCTGGGCGAAACATTTATACATCAGCCCCTGAGTCAGGTGTGATCTGACCTAAAGAGTATCTAAAACCAAGAACAAAATGTCATATATTGCAGCTCACTAGTGCTTAGATATGGTAGTTGCATTAGTTTTCTTTCTTTCAGGGATTTTCCCCTTTATCTTCACCTTGACAATATCAATAAAACACTTCCTGTACTGTGCCTATGAAGATGCAGTATTGTCACCCTATGACGGGATGCATAACCTAAGGGAAGGTGTTTTGTAGTCCACAGAGGTTCACATGCACAAGATGAGTCTTTGGGATCTTGGCATCGTTGCTCACAGCTCAGAGAGAGGTCGTCAGGGGGGCCCCATTTCACATTTTTGCTATGGGGCCCCGCGGTCTGTAGTGAAGGTCCTGATGACTATGATAAAGGCATTAGATTGTAAGCTCCTCTGATACCATCTATACAGCACTGTGCGATGCATCGCATGCAGGGCCGGATTTCCCACAAGGCCAACCAAGGCAGAGCCTTGGAGCAGCAGGTAGTGGAGGGGCAGCAGGGGTGCAGAATTCCTATCTCCCGCTGCCTGGGACATGCAGTTCCGGGCGCCGGGCGGGTAGTTTTCTTCTACATTTATCCCTGCTTTGGGCAAGCAGAGCTAAATGTACAGCGGGGAAGCCGCCACTTGTTTTGTACAAGTGATCCCGGCGATGTCGCCGAGATCACTTTTATGCAGCCTGCAGGTCTGCCATTCTCAATAGGGGAGGGGGCGGAGAGGTTGGTGTTTAGGGGGGCGCATTGAGGAACCTGGCCTTGGGGCAGCAAAGAGAGTAAATCCGGCCCTGGTCGCATGATATAAACATGGGAGAAAAGGTTCACTCTTGTCTGCTCTCACTCTTGTCATGTTGCTGCAGAACCTTTTCCCCCTCGCACGGCGAGCAAAGATGAAACATATTTCACCTCTTTCCGGCTTACGTCACATTGTAATCACTTTGTACCAAGTTCGGGCAGATAGTACAAAGTTTCAATACTCCGTCCAATTTCTACCTGTCCATCACAGGCGGAGGATTTGTTACACCTGTATCCGACACGGGTCTGGCGCGTCACACCGCGCGACCTGCTATCACAACGGGATTAAGTCACTTCCACATGTGTTGGATTTACGAGGCAATAAGAAGCACAGCAGATGGCCGGGGTGGTAATGAAGGAATAAGTGTATTGGGCTGCTGGAGCGCTCAATCCATTACAGCAAGACAGGAGAGACGTCCTGCGACAGGG
>NW_017306399.1:1870959-1888943 GCF_000935625.1 Nanorana parkeri | reverse complement strand
TCACTGCTGGATTTTATAATTTATTTAATATTATAAAAGATGAGCTCTGGGCACAAAAACCTTGACTGAAATATTTTACTCAACAACCACAAAGGATAACATTTGAGGATGTGTGCAACAAACATATATATCAAAGATATTATCTTGTAAAAGTAGCAGTGACATCATTACTGTGCTGTGCATAGAGCAGAGGTGTGAGAGGGGCCCTGTAGGCTTCGCCCAGTACAGGCTACCCGTACAATAACTACAGGAGGGGTAGAGACAAGACCGGGCACCCTGCACAAGGAGAGGGAACAGCAATGTCTGCTCTTTACAGCTCCTGTACAAAGGCTACTCAGTACAGGCTGCCTGCAGAGAAAAAAAGAAAGGGCGGAGGCAAGACCAGTCACCCTGCACGAGGAGAGAGCAACAGTGACCCATCTACATTACAGGAAGGGACGGAGACAAGACCAGTCACTCTGCACAAGGAGAAAGCAACAGTGACCCATCTACATTACAGGAGGGGGCGGAGACAAGACCATTCACCCTGCACAAGAAGATAGAGCAGCAGTGAGTGGTCTTTATTACAGGAGGGGGCGGAGACAGGACCAGTCACCCTGCACAAGGAGAGAGAGCAGCAGTGATCGTTTTTTATTACAGGAAGCTCCAAGTTTCACAGATCTGGAAGACATTCATCAAGATTCCAGGAAGAATACGCATGGCTCTTGTATTTAGATTATATTTGCTTATCCCGGAGTTCAGCTTAAAAAATAAACCAGGGACTTTGGCTGCTGTATCCAATAAGAAAGTTGACCTTTAGACTACAGTTCACCCACCAGGCCTGACGTGTCCTCGGAAGGTTGCGTAGTTGGTGATGTGTCTCAAGATGGACATTAGAATGACAAATTCCTCTTCTTCTCGGACATTATGGATGACTCTCCAGTGAACGAGACTGGCCATCAATAGACTGAGTGACGGGATCTCTGGATGTTATGTACTACTTGGATTTGGTTCATTAAGTATCAACACATGTTCCATGGAAGGGAGAGAGACTGAACAGGGGTGACCTGAAGTCACGGGAGAACCTCAGTCCAGAAGAAAAGAATTAATATCTGTCCTGCTGCCCACATGGACGATCTCTACTCTCTTGAAGAGTCTTCAGCAACGCTTCTGTGGGTGGCTGGTCACCCCGAGGTCTGTGGTTCCTTCCTGTGGTGATGGCGGGGCCGGTGGAAGCAACCACAGCGTGAGAGCACACAACACTGGAACAAGGTCAAGCTCAAGAGAGCGGAATTTGATGGGGCGGAACAGGTAAGTATTCGTTCTTTTCTCTGCAGGGAATGTTTTTTTTAACTATTTAGTAAGGAACTCCAGGAAATTTAAGAACTCTTGCAGTTGCGCCCCCCTCCTCCCGCTCTGCAAGGGTTAACTGCTAATTTTTTGTCTAGGAGACTGAATAAAGAAGAAATACTCACCTGATTCTCAATCCTGTTTGGCTGCTGGACCGGTCCCCGCGGCCTCACTCCCCAGTGCTCTATGTCCCGTCATGTCATCATGTCCATTACAGTGTATTAGACATGAGGGTGCTGAGAGACAACTGGAGTGGAGGTGAAGAGAGGCTGCGGGGACCAGTCTAGCAGCTAAGCTGAATCAAGGATTAGGTATTTCTTCTTTATTTGGTCCCCTAGAGTTAGGGTTGGTCCCACTTGCTAAAGAATCTTCAGCATCTGACACTTCCAATGTTGCCTGTTCCCCCCGCTGTGAGCTGTGGTTGCTTCCATCAGCCCCTCCATCACTACAGGAAGGAACCACAGACCTCGGGGTGACCAGGCATCCCTGAAAACGTTGGATGCTGAAGACTTTAAATATACTCAGGGCGGTCTAGGGAGAAGCACCCTGTGGGGTAAGGGGGGTATTGTGTATGAGGGTTAGCGGTGTGTGATAGAGGGAGTGGTGTAAGGGGGGCTTGGTGTGAGGGTGGAGGGGGTTGGGAAATGTGACCATGTTTCACACCAGATTTAGGGTGTAACATGAAACCTGATAGGAAAGGTGGGCCATGCTTTTAAAGGAGCACTCCAGTCAAACATGAAGATTTTGCCTTTGAACTGATTTAGGGAACGCAGCTGGCTGAATGTCCGCTATTTAATTCTCTGCGTTTGCCACCGTCCTTATTTTCAGAATCATCCCAGATATGTGCTGGTGAGTATGCAGACCGGTGAGTTCCCAGGTTCCAAGAACCTCCCATATGGCAGCTCCAGTCACACAATGTATCATAAGGGATTGGGGCGCAGAGCGGCACAATGTCATCGGCTGCACCCCTGTCCACAAGGAGTGCGAGAAGCATCCTGAACCTGCTAACATTAAACTTTATAGAACTCGTATTACAGATAATTAAAAAAACTGTAACAGTGATGATCTCTTCATGTGATAGAAGTTCAATGGTTTCACATGTTGCCTGCAGACGCCCCTTATATAAACCATTGATAAAGAGGAGCAGGCTGGGATCAGATTGTGTTACCCGATACAGATACATGTATATGCAGGGGGCACCTATTTCTCAATTCCTGGTGACCCTTGTGTGCCCCCCCCCAGACTTCCCGGCATACCCTCCCATTCTCTCCTGTGCCTTCCTGCCCTATCCCATAACTAATGAGTAGGGGTCGTGGCAGCAAACACAACACCCACATCCAAAAAATCGCAAGACCAGACAGCTACAATTACAAGGCACGAGGATCTGTTATCACTCCAGGCAATATTTTATAAAAGCGCATAGCAATCAATCAGAACTCCCCGCTCCATGCTCTGAGTGTGTTTTTTTTTTAATGGGTTTAGCACATAATAATAATAATAATAATAATGACTAAATGCAACCAATAACGCCATCATCATCAGTCACAAACGTTGCACTATTAGAGGTTAAAGTAATATTACATTCTCAAACTTGTTTTCAATAATGAATCCAGAGCAAACAAATAGACATTTTTCTGACAGGCAACGTTGGCTGGGATTTCATAATTGCCATTTCCAATAATTACCTGTCCAGTATTATCATGTACCATTGCCAGCATACAAGCCCTGCCGAAGGGGGATCTGTGCTCCCCTGAAGTGTGTTGGATTTCTTACCTTCACATCCTATAAAAACCCCATACTGGGATTACACAATCTTAAATTCCTATAACTAGCTGTCGCGTATAATCGTGCATCATTGTCAGCATACAAGCCCTTAAGAAGGGGGTTTGTGAGCCGCGAATCACGTTGCCTTTTTTCCCTTACATCGCCTCTAATAAAAATCCACAAAGGACTGAATTAATCAGTGCTGCGCTCTCCATTTTCCAATATTCTACAATGATTTCTGGGGACTCCTTGGGAAACCCCTGTCAGGGCGGAAGCTAGGTGGGGGGGCGTGTGCCCCAGGTGCCGCTTTAGGAGGGGTGCCGCTGGGTGTGTAGATGGAGAACTTCCCCCCTGGTGGGGGAGCAACACTAAACCTTTGCCCCGGGTGACAGAATGTCTAGCTTCCCCACTGCCAGCTCAGTGGCGACACAAGGCGGCCAGCTCAGTGGCGACACAAGGGGGGTGCGGCCCGCACACGGGTGACAACACTGACAGTCATTTTGGCGTCACCCCCTCTAAAAAGTCGGGCACTGGGTCATGGACCGAGAGCCCGACAGTGTCAGGAGAGAGGAGGGGACCCGGCAGCATACCCCGGTGTCCCCTCCTCTCTCTGCCGGCATCCATCACCAAGATGGCTGCCGGCAGGTGTCAATTAGATGACCGCGCATGCGCGATGATGTCATTGCGCACACGCGCGATGACGTCACAACGGGGTGTCACCCGGCCTCGGGACGCCCCTGGGGCAGCCTACAAATTTAAGGAATCATACTTTCCATTCCTACTGCTATCCTGGTCCAGTCATGTGGTTCTATCACTACACATACATATCTACTTGTCTTCAAGACATCCACAGCCACTGCTGACCGAAAAGAGGGCGAAGCAGCTGAACCATCACGGTTAGCTATCCAATGCAATAATCCCCATCCCCTTTCAACAATGAACTGTGACTATCCTGCAGGAGGAAAAACCTGCCAAACCATCATACCCATCACTGCATGGACCCATGGACCACCCTGCAGAAGAACAGACCCACCAAGCCAAGTACGCCTTCTGTCCTAAGAAGGATCACATCACATCTTGAAACACTTTCCCCATGTGGAACATTTTAAAAGGTGGGAAAATAACTAACATGTCCATCAAATTTCCCAAATCTCCGTAATTAAACGTCAAAGGGATTACCAGATGACCAAAATTTCCGTTTCAGCACATATTATCAAATCAAAAGGTGTTGCAAAAGAATCCTTCGGCTTTCCGTACCTTTCTCCAGGTCGTTGGAAGAGTTCCATGTTGAGGTAGGAGAGATATCAGCAGCAACGGTCAGTTCGGTTCCTGTGAAGAAAGGGAAACGTTAATATCGGAAGATTTATTGGCTGTTTATAAACTGCGAGATACAGCTCTTCAAACGAGTCATCATTCACAGGCTTAATACATGGAGAATGTGTCATGTGACCAATAATGAGCCGCATGACGTATATGTAAACCCTAAATCTATTTTTCGGTATGTTCAACATTGTGCCATCATTGCATTGTAAAGAAAATTGCTTTTTTTTTGTCAATCTGTTGCATGTCTCCAGACCTAAACCCTATAGAGCATCTGTGGGGCATCCTCAAACGGAAGGAGGAGGAGCGCAAGATCTCTAACATCCACCAGCTCCGTGATGTCGTCATGGAGGAGTGGCAGAGGACTCCAGTGGCAACCTGTGAAGCTCTGGTGAACTCCATGCCCAATAATGATCATCAGAGTGTGAGGAATAAACACGGCTATGGCCAAAGTCCCCATTCCAACCAGTCTTTCGAGTATTTTTCAACGTTTTTAAAGGATAATATTTAATTTTCTATTAAATCAACTAAAAAAATAAGTCTGGGTGTGTTATGAGTCGTAGGCGAGTGGGAGTGAAATTCTCACATCTAATTCATATATATCTCTCCATCAATAATGTCTGGAAACGCCTAACACAGGAGACAGTGGGATTTCACAGTCAATCTTCCTTCAATGCTCCCCATTAATTTAATGTATTTTTTGGAGCGTCTTGCAGTTTCTTCCCTCATATTATTTTAAAAAACTTCCTCAGCATCATGAGGTGGTCCCCCCAAACTAACAATAAGTGCCCTGATTTTTGTTATGGATGACACTTATGACACAGAGATAATTTGACCTAGAGGTGTTTATAGCCAATTAAGAATTTGTGTGCAATTAAAGGGGTTCTAAAGCCTCCCGTTTTTTTGCCTATATCTACTGCTGACGAGCAGTAGATATAGGCAAAAAGTTTTAAAAAAAAACAAAAACCCGCTTAAACAGCGGTTTAGACTGACCTTATTATCGCTGCGCGCTCCCGCGGCGAGAGTCCGGAACTGTTCGTGCGGCCGCAAAGAATCTTGGGGCGGGCGCATGCGCAGTTCGGATTCTCGGCCGGGAGACGAGCAGAGACACAAGGTAAGCCTATGGACGCGTGCTGCAGCTCGCGGTATACTTAAATGCCACAGTATACCGCGAGCTACTGCTCGCGGTATACTGAGATGCCGCAGCTGAAGCGGATCCCGACAATTATGGCGGGATCCGCCCAGCTGCGTGAGTGACAGCTGGCTCTGCCTATCTAGAGGCAGAGCCAGCTGTACCCGCCCCCTCCCACTCACCTCATAGTTAAGGTAAGTGTTGACATTAACATGGGGGGGAATTATCCTTTAATGTCACTTTAAACTCTGCTGGAGGCCAAAGAGATCTTCAGAGCTCATGGCTACCAGTCACCACATTTATTCCTATGGGTAGGACGGTACCCCTTTGGATGGCTGTGTCCACTATGAGTACAGCCCCATTCATGGGAATGACTTTGCCAAGTGGCATGCATGTTCGGAGCTGGGGTCAAGTACATATAATATTACAAATTATGCATAGAAAAAAGACTTTTAGAACCTTAATACATATATATTAATTTATTGACCTATAAAGCATATAGATTAATATTATTATGTTGGCATATGGTTTATAAGGTTGATTAAATTACCAGAATAATAAAATAGTCTTTTTGCATTATTCACAAATTTCAGGAGCCCTTAAAAATTATTGTAAACTATAAAAACATTTAAACAAGATGAGTCAAATAATATTCATCATCTCCTCCTGTAAGGTGCCCTTTTGGATCAAGCGACCATAGAACGGAAGTCAGCTTGCGATTGTAACATGAAAACATTGTATCGACGTGTTAAACGGGAAGAAACAATATAAAATAAACAGGAATTCTGTATGAATAAAGTAAAGGTAGACCCCGCACGGCCAGGAAAACAAACTCTCTGGGTTTCTGCGCCAGCAATATTATCATACATGAAGACAGCGAGGGCTATAGATAAGATTCCATGGTGATCTTATCTCTCTTCTGGCCTCTTGTTGACACAAAGTTATAGTTTGATGTAAGAAGACTCCATTGTTTTATGATAAATCAGAAGTATAGAAAGTATGTGCGACCACCCCGGAGATGCTGAGAGATGGTCTCTGTCCCTCCTCAGCATCTCAAGCTGAAGCTATGGGATTCCTTGTCAAGATACCAATGGAATGACACTGCATCACGGACGGAATGTCTGATCTACGCCTGGTGGCATTGGAGACATATCTAGGAATTCGATCCTAAATTCCTATTTTGGCCATGTGCCTTTGATGGAAGTCAGGGAACGATCCCACTGAATCATAGTCTATAGAGAGGGGATCTCGGCAATTAAAGGAGAACTATGGGGTCAGGGGCTTTTCCCCATAGTTCTCCTTAGGGTAAAGGGAGGACACAAACTAGCGTCCTTCCGTCACCCAAAGCTCAGTATACCGCGAGCTGAAACGAATCTCGACAATTATGTCTGGATCCGCCCAGCTGCATGAGTGACAGCGGGCTCTGCCTATCTAGAGGCAGAGCCAGCAATACCCACCCCTGTCCGTTCCCCCAGTCAGCGCTGGAGGATCGGACAGGGGAGGGGGGAATCCAGTCACTCCCCTGTCACGGCTCACCGGCGGGCATAGATCGAGAAGTGAGCGAGCGCCGGTATGTGTTCGCTCACTTCCCGATCTACTGAGTCGACCTGTGACGGTTTCATTGTCACAGGTCGGCTCAGATTATGAGGCTGAGTGCCAAGCACTCCCCTCATAATTCCCCTTTAAGCACAGGACCTGGGAGCTTCTGGTGTAGGGTGACCCCATAGTTTAGGTGCTTGATAAGGTAAATGGAGATCAGCAAGGGTTAAGTTAGCATTAGGCACTTGGGATGGGGGCTAGTTTTAGGCTTAGAACTCTGGCCCTCCCTGCAGTCTTGCACAATTGTTCTCTCTATTCTGCACTGAAATTGCTTCCTCTACACTGCAAGGTTATCACAATGTGCATTAGAAGCTGCAGCAAGTCAGATAAAGCTCCGCCTCATTTCCTGGCTGGAGGAAATCCAGCATCTTATTTTGGGCACAGCTTCCAGAGTTCAGTTTGTCTTTATCGTGTTCATCCTTCGTACCACCCTGCCCATTCACCAACCGAACATAAGAGCCTCAACGACCAATACAAGCCCTTGTGCTGAATTTTCTGGTGATGGGCAGGGCATGGCACCGTATCAGAGTCAGGGTGAAGGAAAATGTATGACGTGTATCTGGGATTGAGGGGTGACCTGGAAATAATCTGAGATTAACAGATGCCCTTGCCTGCACTTCGGAGGTGTTGTTACATTGTATACTTATTGATTTTCTACGTTCTCTTGTTACATTTTAACCTTTTCCCATATGCCCTCTTCATAAATTAATTGACAACTGTTTGAGGACATGTGAACCTGTCTGTGTCCTTCATTAACTCCGCAGTCCCAACGTCACAGCCAGCTCACCTTTAGGACATTGTTTATTTTACATAGCAGGACACAATAAAAGGTCTAAAAAGGTCATTAACTCCAATGTCCCAAAGTCACAATAAAAGGCGGAATGGCCAAGGTCACCCCTCTGTCTGATTACTGAAGGTATTTTCGGGATTATGTAGAGCGCCGACAATTTTTTTTTGTTCTTGGCTGCCATTTGAATACATAGCTCCCAGCTAGAACCCAAATGGCTTCATTCCCCTTTAAGGGCTCGTTCACACCATGGGGGGTTGGAGGGTTGGGGGGGTGTTAAGGTGCCCACAATATACACATGCTGGTGTACATTGTGCACATGTGCTGCCATGCATTGCTAAAGTGTACCACAGTGCTTTTCTTTTTTCCTTTATTTTAAACTCAAACCTAATTTACCTTTAAACTTTTGAACTCTTACCCTTGCAATGTGTGAGCAGGCCTTCTGCAAGTGTACGCTTTTTAAGTTCCTGGAGTTCTTTTTTAACTGCAATGTATTTTTTATGTATTTTTCTAGCAACAAAAACTCAAAAGAGCGATTCTGTAGCTGCTACGAATTGCTATTACAAAATCACCAATGTGAAACCAATGGGCCTTAGGTAAGCATGAGTGGGGGTGCGTTGGATACTTGGATACTTTAGATGGGGGGATAGGTGGTTTAGATACGTGCACTTTATTTGTAATTGTACTTATCCTTTAAGTAAAGACATTCCATAATTCCATATTGCTGCCTGTGGCTCTGGCACTGGTTAGAACTTTCCATCCATTCTCTGGAAGGGCGGCCGCTGATCTCTAACCAAGAGGTGAGGGTATCAGGTATCACAGCGTACGCTGGCAGGGGTGGAAAATCCACAACTCTAATTGCTGGCCTTTTATTTATGGGGGAAAACCGTGAATTCTGCTGCAGGTGGGAAAAACAGGCCTGGTCATCGGAGGGAAAAACTCCATAACTCTTCGGTGATCGCTTGGAAGCAAATTATAATAGCTTGAAATATCCTGGCTTTTCCAGTACTGGGCCAGCTGTGCACTAAAATCCACCAAAAGAACGCATGTACAGTACTATATATTAAGAACAATTGCCATGTTATTTTTCTATGCAGTTTTTATCTTTTTTTATCCTTTGTTGCATTTCATTGCTGCAGATCTCCTTCAGCCCTTTCAGCTTCTTCCTGTCTACATGCACATGCTCTTCAAGCATGCTGATCAGAACATGCACATGTGCAGGTTCAGGTCGGCATGTAGCCGCGTGCAGCCGCGTCCTCCCATAGGGAGGTACAAGCGGCTGCACACGATGACATGTAGCAGCTGTCCCTCCTGGGAGCAGGTCTCTGCACAGGCATGCATAATGTGCGGATGTGCACGCCTGGTGGGATTATACGCACCAATAAGGCCTATTCGTATTTTGGGGTCTATCTATAAACAATTTGCAGAGCCATTCGCCCTGCAAATTGAGCTTTGAGTTGGCTTTAAACATTTGAGGTTCAGATCTAAAAAGTTTGCACTTCATAAACTTCGGTGGACCGAAATATTAGTCTTGGCCAGCCCGACCCTTTCAAACCCGCCGCCAGTCCGTCCCGCACCTGTTTCCTAATAATGGTCGCGCAGTTTCTGATGTATCTCTTCTAATTATGTTCACAATAAATATTTGAGTTTGGCTGTCGGGGCTGAAGTGCACTTATTGCCTGTTGGACACAATCATCTCCTCAGCGGCCCTTCCTGAGTGATGTCAGTGTGCTTATTATGTTCTTTGGCGCCTGGCGTCACTCGAGGCTCCCATACAAGGGCCATATTGTCCGGGGTGAGAGAGGCGGCAGGCTGAGCGGCCATCTGCACAGAGCCAGGGCATGTTTACACAAGTGTCAGGGTGTCTGCTGTGTCAGGGAAGATGGTGGGCCTTCATCTGTCAGAGCTGAGTCATCATCGCTGTCCTGAGTGCTGAGGAAGTCCTCCTTGACTGGCCTGTCATAGCTGCACAAGCACTCTCATTCAGTGAAAAGAACGTGCTGCTACATTGCTGCCGGATACTTCTCACCGCTCATCCTCCAAATAATTAATTTTGGTGACTTTGTTGGTTTTGAGGCCTCCTAACTAGTGATGAACAACCTGACCTGGGTTTAGTTTGCTTGGTCGTTTACCAAATCTAATCAGAAATCCGAGTTTGGCAAACATCCAAGGGAACAGAAGCCAGGGCCATCTGTGTTCTAGCGAATGATGATGCCCTGCGACCCACGGGGCATCACTGGTTGTCAGAATGTTAGAGATGGGCCGCACAGTGTCACTGGTTGCTAGCACGCAGAAGGGTGTGCCATAACAACCAATGATGCTGTTGGGCCGCCAGTGTGTTAGCAACCAATGATGATGTGAGGACCACACACCACCATTGGTTGCTAAGAAGCTGGCGGCACTACAGTGTCATAGTGTGTCTGTCAGTGTCCTAGAAACCATTGATGCTGCACAGCTCAATCACAAGTCAACCAATACCATTGTGCAGGGATCCCAACCTGAAAGAAGCAATTTCAGGGAGGTGTCCCTCTCATTTCCGTATTCTGACAGTTGCTGTCGTCAGAATAAATGAAAAAAAAAAAGGCATAAGAATGTATAGCTAGATTCCAGCAGTGGGCTATTGCAGAGTGCAATAGCCAATAGGAATCTAGCTATGCATTCGTATGCCTTTTTTTTTCTTTTCTGACTGACGGTCGGGCCGCGGCTCCCGATGTCAGAAAAGAAAAAAAAAAACTATCGCAGGGAAAGGTTTAATCTGCTCGATTAAATGCAGATTAAATCTTTCCGGGAGGAAGTGTTTCTCTCCCGGGGGCCGGGAGCTGCTATCTAATAGCGGGAGACTCCAGGAGCGTCCGGGAAGGTTGGGATGTCTGCATTGTGTGGGCTACTAGGACATAGACAGAGGTTTGGCGGTGGTTGAACTGGCAAAATCTTTGCATGTTCAACGTACTGTGAACAGACTGGGTTCAGGTTGAACTCATGGTTGAACTCGAACCCAAAGCTCATCCATACTCCTAAAGAAGAAGGAGAAGATCTTTGAGCCCCAGAAATTTGTTGGCTGTTCTATGATTTTCTGGTATGGACATCGACATTAAGAGATTTTTGGACTCTTGGTTCTTTGGTCTGACACTTTCATTTAGACTTTTTATACATGGCTTTTAAACTTGGGTCCCCTAGTTAAGGGGCACACTGTTTGTGCTGAGGGCTGCCTCACCTGAGTCAATGCACTCCATATGAATTAGATTGACCTTTTCCAGGCATGATTTATTGATCAGTCGAATCCAATGGCTCAGTTATACATGTTCCTAAAAGCTGCGGAAGTCCTCCTGACTCCTCCTCGACTGGCCACCATAGCTGCACAAATACTCTGCTTCAGACAGTGAAAAGGGCAAAGCTCATGTGATTGTGGTGGTCAAATGACAAGCAATTGGGGCATCTTAAAGTATATCTAAAGACAAAAAATGTTTCCACCTTGCACAGAGTAGGAAATGTGTTTTTCTTTATTCGATTTCTGACACATTGTGGAGATTTCTCTTCAATTCCTACCCTGTAGACATAACATAAGGTTGTGTCAGACGCATAGGGTCACCTCTGAGTCCTGAAATGTTCCCTCAGCTGCAGACCTTCCGACCCCCTACCCCCCTACTTTTTCCTCATCCAACGCTGTACTTCTTTCTTCTTCTTTTGCTCACACTGAACAAAACCCAGGCTGGGGAAGTTCCAGATCCAATGTCATGTCTCTTTAAGGTGGCACTATATACACATCCCACCCTAATGCTACCTATATGACAACCATGATCATTTAATTATTCTTCCAATTCTGGGTTCACCTATGCAAACTGCCTAAATGCATTCTACTTAATGCTCAATAAAAAAAAACATTGAACGCAGATCCCAACAGAAGTTTCTAAACATTTCCTACTGTATTCCAAATGAAAAAAGTGTTTTTGTAGACACATCAAAAATGACTTCCAGGTGACCATTGCAATGATAACTCAATGTGTTTAGACAGAAACATTACACCTGGTGATACCTGCTGCATCCTTCAGCGGAATTATGGGACAGGAAGTTCCCAGGATGGCAAAGCAAAGCTAAGCAGCTCCTTCATGGAGAAACCCTTGAACATCCAGACTCGATAAGGCCGATATTATTCCCCGGTTAAACTGCACATTTTGTTTCATAAACGGTATTCAAAATAATAACTGCGCCCAAATTCTATTCTGCTTTTTAAACAAATAATATGGGAGCCATTCGAATGCTGCCAAAAACTCATCTAATATTCAGCTGCACGATTCGGGGCAGCCAAGAGGAACAGAGACGTTTACCTACATCTGAATACGCGGAGGGATTACACAATGTTCTCAAGATTTGTCTTGGCACTGCGGAAAGACACCATGGCACCATATGTGCATACGAAGCCATTCCGCAACTCTGGATTGCACGGCTCCAGAATGATTGAATATTTAGAAAACCCTTTTCAACCTCAACTGTGAGCAGAAAGAGACAGCGACTGAAGCAAATTCATTTTTATGTGATGAATGATTATTATGTCTTTTATAATTATATCTGCATAAAAGCAGAGCTGCAAACAGTCCCTCATTTGGAGAGAATATCCTTTATTTGGATCCAAGCCCCCCTAGGATGTACAGTAAGTATCCACTCTAACTACTAAAAATCCAACATTAGAGGAACATTTTGCAGGTGCTTTCTACTTGGGAGGGGGGCTTGGGTGTAGGGGTTTTTCTAGGTTCCTAAAAAACCAGGGGACACATTGATAATGCGCTGGGGTGCTTATTCAAATGGTTCCAATGCAAATAAGTTTCAAATAAGCTGATTGGCTTTGGTAAGGCTTTGGGTACCCAGAAGTGACTAAGGCCCCATTCACACTAGCTGCGCCGAGTGACATTTCATTAGGTTCTACAGGCATAGCGTGGTCCAAAGTGGTTTTACTGTGCATTGCGGTGGTGTGAACCAAGCCCATCCGTGACAAGGCAAATTGCCTTGTCTTGCATTGGGGCTGCACTGGAAATGGCCAGCGCAGCCCCAACGCATCTGGTGTGAACCCAGCCTATAGATAAACCAGTATAGATAAACTGAGCACCAAACCAAAAAGGTGAAAGAGTCCAAAAGTACCTTTAATTGTTCATCATTCAATCAAACAAAACCAGCCAAGGCATTTCAGGGGCAACGACACTCCTCCTTCATCAGAGCTTAGAATGGGATTCTAAAACAAAAAAGCCAGGTTGTATAATGACATATTTTTGAAAATTGTGTGTGAGGAGGTTGGGAATGCAGTTACTAGTGACAGTAAAATGGATTATCAGAAGTAAAGAATCATACTTGGGATGATGGTTAAGGACATCTAGGACACTGCCTTTGGTGCCAGGGGGGGCCTGGGCATTATCAGCAGACCAGTCAGTAGGACTGCCATTGTTGACTTCTGATATTGCTAGTGGCCTGGCTGTTAGGCCAACCCCCTGGCTTCAGTACTTTCATAGCCTCTGACAGAGAACAAGCAAGTCAGAGAAAAGTCATGGATCCTTATCTGCATAATTGTTCTTAGTCAATCACTCATACTATAGAAGGATGAGGCTCAGCATGACAACCAGGGGGGCTAGCAGTTGCCAAACAAAGAAAAGTTTCCTTCAATGTTGCTAATGCCTACTAGTTGTCATGAATTATAGATCAATATGGCCGCCCTCAGTCTTTGTAGTCAACAGGTGCACAGGAGCAAGATGGACATGCTGCACAAAACCCCGGCATCCTTAATGAATTGTCCTCAGGCGTCTCGTCTTAACACAGAACCTGCTCGAATTTCCTGACGCTGAGGGAAGAGGATTTTCCCAGTAGGCCTTACACACTTGATGTTTTCATATGAGAGCAGATATAAACATACTTGTTGTGTGTTAAAAAATGTAAGGCCAAGCTGGTGTTGTCAAAACAGTGGGGCGGATGAAGCATAAAACCTTTTTAGCTTGGAGGGGAGAGTGAAAAAAACTATTTGCGAGTGTTGATGGGTTCTTTTCACATTGTGATGATGATTTCCCTAAGTGTTTGCTGCAAATGCTTTCAGCTGTGTCCACGAATTACTACCAGAAGTTCTCTTGGCAAGGGTGGGGGTCATCTATGAAACCAAGGAGCAACTGCGCTACAACTGGCTTTGTTATGAGTTAGGAGGACTTAGACCTAAGGTAGAAGCTTCAACCTCCACTTATATACATTTGGAGTTTAAAAATAAAAGTTTATTTCTGAGTAAAATGGGAAATCCCTCCAACTCATTCCCGTTGTCTTTGAACAAAACCCTCCTTATCCCTTTTTTACTCACCTAAATCCATCCTCATGTGACCCTCCAGGACCTTGTAAAGACCTTGCTGATAGACCCAATGGAAGATGTTCACATCACTAGGCAGTGACGTAGACAACAGAAGGACTCTCAGTCTCTGCAGACCTCATTAAGACCCTGCTGCTGGACCCAATAGGAGGTGTCCACATTACTAGGCAGTGATGTAGACAACAGAAGGACTCTCAGTCTCTGCAGACCTTGCTAAGACCCTGCTAATGGACCCAAAGAGAGGTTTCCACATCACTAGGCAATGATGTAGACAGCAGGAGGACTATAAGTCTCTGCAGACCTTGTTAAGACCCTGCTGGACCCAATAGGAGATGTCCACATCAGTAGGCAGTAATGTACACAACGGAAGGACTCTCACTCTCTGCAGACCTTGTTAAGACCTGCTGATGGACCCAATGGGAAGTTTCCAAATCACAAGGCAATGATGTAGACAACGGAAGGACTCTCAGTCACTGCAATCCAAAAGAGAGAAGATTCAGGACCCACTACATCATGTGACCACAGAACCAAGTAAGTATTCGGGTCATTAAGTTTAAGTTTTTTTGGTTTTTTAAAAATTATTATTAGGTCATTAGCTTGTGGATCCTAGGCCAAGGCTGTACAGGTTTCCTTGACTGCTGCCCAAGTCAAGAATAAGCTCCACCCAAATGCTAAGCGCTGCCCATTTAACTGTCAAATGCCACAATTTAAGGTGTAATTACAAGCAAGACCCTTGTGTTTCAGATGTTGTTGGGAAGAGCTAAAAACCCCGCCAGGTTTTTATTGCTGTCTGCCTATCCATTGAGAAGATCTGCCCTCACTGTTTGTTTTACTTCCCTTCACTTCCTATCCTGGGCACAGCCTGTCACATTTTTAGCAAGTAAGGTTTCACCTTACTTGCTGGCTAGGAAATCTAGCCAGTAAGGACACAGCAATAAAAACAGGACTGGAATTCTAATCCTCCTCTGTACTAAAAAGGGTATTTTATTTCTCTTTATGTCTCTGCCAAAGAGTTTTCTTTTCACTTTATCTCCACGAATAAACTCTCAACAGGAAGTAAAAGATAACGATTAAAACAATAGAGGATCTGCCGCTGGATATCCACATGAAAGAGGATGGAATTAGTCCTGTCAGAGGGCGGGGTTTACTCATGACTTGGCCAGAAGTCGATCCAAGGGGGTTCCACAGGCATACAAGGATTGATCTATCTGCTTGTAGACACCACAAGGAGCAGCACTTTAGCACTACTGTTACCTGAATATTTTAGGCAAGCTTGGGTTCACTTTAAGGGTTTTCTGCCGCAAAGTAAAAACGGGAATATTCCTGCCAAAGATCTGGTAACAGGAGAAGTTGAGTAACAAGGCCGTCTTTGTGATGCTCTGAGACAGCAGATGTGATCTTGCAAGTTAAGAGAGAATATAAATACCACACAGACTTTACGCCAGATGCAGGGACTGTACGTATAACCCCATACAGGGAATTCTCCTCACGTTATAAAGGATAAAGTATTAGCAGCCGTCCCGAGCATGAACACGGCTCTTTCTATAATGTTGTGGCCCTAACCAAAGTCTGTGTATCCAGCTGTTTGCACGCAGCAACTTAAAGCCCAACACCGGGCTAAAATCTTTTTTTTTTTTTGGGTGTGTGTAAGGTTTAGGACCGCTATCAGGCTTTTATATCGTCTGATCCCTCTTAGGGAGATTTTCCACTGCTTCCTGAGTCACCTGGATGAGACCTGACAGAGGTTCTAACCCTTGGCTGTAGCTCCACTTATTTTTCCAGTTTACCTGTCTATTCTAAGCTGGTTTGTTGAAACAAAAAAAAGAGAGAAAAGGGCCTGTTTACAGAGCTCAGAAGCTCAAGCTCACTTCCGCACATACAACTAAACAAGTGTGAGGTGTGACCCCCCCATCTGCTTGATCTGTTTAGGCATGTGAGTTTCAATGAAAGAGAGAGAGTATGAAAACAAACAGCTTATCTGTTAAATCCATCATGCTCTGTGACACCTTTGCAACGAGTGTGTCCTATATCACATTATTAATATTATACAGGATTTATATAGCGCCAACAGTTTGCGCAGCGCTTTACAATATAAGGAAGACATTACGATCACAATACAATACAAGACAAGATGGTAAGGGGGGTCCTGCCCCTGAGGGATTACAATCTAAAAGGGAGGGGCCAGTGATACATGAGGAGGTAGCTGTGTGGGGATGAATTGTTTGAGAAAGTGATGATTGAGTGGTTAGGTTGAGGTGGGATAGGCTTCCCTGAAGAGATGAGTCTTAAGGGATCGCCTAAAGGCAGTCAGAGTGGGAGATAGTCGGACAGGTTGGGGTAAAGAGTTCCAGAGGATGGGAGAGATTACATAAGTATTGAAATGGATATGAAACATTAGTTTAAAAAATCGGCACCCCCGACCCCCTATTTTTAAATAATTCTTCTTCTCAGTGCCTTCTTCAATGTCTATGGTGGCCTTCCTCCACTGCTGAATAGGTGTGCACATTATGACATGTATGCGCTGTTCTGTGTATTCCACTGTGAGCCCAGACTGCATGATGATGCAAATGGGGTAGGGGAGGTGTGTCCTGCCTATGAGGAGCCTTAACCAGGGGGTTATGGACTGAACCTGGAGGAGAGCTTTAAATATAAAATAATATTATACTCAAATTAATTCTGACTTCCAGGCCAATTCCAATCAAAACTATTTCAACTTGGTCCACTCACTGGATTCGTTTGGCCACCCCAGTGGAGACATACCAACACCCATTACCCAACCATAACAGCCATTACTAAGCCAAATGATGGCGTCATGCTCATTCAGTAGATGCTCCAGAATGTGGAATAAATGAACTGAGGACTAAAGAGGATAATTTTGCTGACTCATTTACTTGCTCCTGGGAGTTACCATTTAATGTGACCTTCATATGTTAACTGGTGTGAAGAGCCCTAAAATAAAACAACTTGTGTACATTTACAGATGGTAGTTTCGTAAGATGCTATTGCCCATTTAGGATTAGTGATCCTTGAAGGCAAGGTATTATCAGGATAGAAACATTTCTAATTAGTTCTGCTCCAAATGATAAGCATATCCCGAGGCTCTCGCCTGTGAAGGTTCCAAAGTCTGTAAGATAAAAGGGTATTATTGTGTATCCACCATGGAAGCCATCTTGCCTCCAGGTGAGCCAGGCTCCCACAACTAACAGCAGCAGAATGCCGGGGTCACACCCTCTGGGTTCCAGTAAATACCAGAATAATCTATAATGTATATTGCTATGAGCATCACATACTAGAACATCAGCTGTACAACAGAGGCATCCTTTGTGAGAGTGTGATATTAAGATCCATAGAATGTTCATTAGTTCAGCCATTTTATGTCTTTCCCCTTCGTGATGTCATCAGTCCTTAATGGATTTATGAAATGCTTCAGGCCTCTATGTTGAATGTTGTCACAGGATCTTTGGTACTGGCATCTGTTTCAGTAGATGGACCTAAATACAACTGTAGAGCGTTGACTTCTACCCGATGGTCATCAGATGTCCATGATTAGCTTTGAGGGAACCTGTGTTTTGTACATGATGGTCATCAGATGTCCATGGCCAGCTTTGAGGGAACCTGTGTTTTGTACATGATGGTCATCAGATGTCCATGGCCAGCTTTGAGGGAACCGGTGTTTTGTACATGATGGTCATCAGATGTCCATGGCCAGCTTTGAGGGAACC
>NW_017306399.1:1859794-1870896 GCF_000935625.1 Nanorana parkeri | reverse complement strand
AGCTTTGAGGGAACCTGTGTTTTGTACATGATGGTCATCAGATGTCCATGGCCAGCTTTGAGGGAACCTGTGTTTTGTACATGATGGTCATCAGATGTCCATGGCCAGCTTTGAGGGAACCTGTGTTTTGTACATGATGGTCATCAGATGTCCATGGCCAGCTTTGAGGGAACCGGTGTTTTGTACATGATGGTCATCAGATGTCCATGGCCAGCTTTGAGGGAACCGGTGCTTTGTATCTGATGGTCATCAGATGTCCATGGCCAGCTTTGAGGGAACCTGTATGTTGTACCTGATGGTCATCAGATGTCCATGGCCAGCTTTGAGGGAACCTGTGCTTTGTAGAATGTAACTTGACTGAGGTTCTAGCTGAGCATATAGGGCTTTTAAATTAAGAGATTTTTAAGCAAACATTGTGATTTATTGGCGGTGGGATCAAGAGTGAGGAGGGGAGATGGTACCCATAGATCATCTTTAAGGGATAAGTGTTGGGGGAAGATGTTATACTAAATTTGAGGAGTCTGAATGGGTATGGGAGTGATTAGTCAGTCTAAATAAGAAGTCATGGGGTGTTCAGGGTCAGTTTCATTTTTACAATGGTTTTCAGGGCCAAAAAACTATGTGGAGAACTCCCAGGTGCCAAAAACCAACCTACTGGCATTTCATTGCAACATTTTGTAAGTTGAAATTTTCTATTGTTATTTTTACATAGTAGTTTGTTATATTACATAGATTTTGCTTTGTTTTACATTTTGTAATGCTGTATAGTGTTTGTTGTTATATAATATTGCTCGGTTGTTTTATATATATGTTGTATTTACATTTATGTTATTATACAATTGTTGTGTTTTGTCATATTGTATCTTTTGTCATTTTATGTAATACTCTGTATAATGTTATTGCATTACATTCTGCGCCTGCGATGGCTCCAGTGTAAACCTGATCTCTGAGGATTGTCGGGTGATGAATTTCCATCAGCTGTTTTTATGTCACAGCAGCCGTTGGATGCCGCAGAAAAGTCCAGACACAAGGACAGAATTGTCAGCTATCACATCTACTGATAGCAGCGGGTTTTGCCGGCATCCTGTATCCAGAGAGTAATGTGAGCTGTGATGGGGGTCAGGGGTTAATTCCTCTTGACAAAGGGGACTGGCTGAGATTGCCGAATTACAGATAACTGGGACATCACACCATAAGATGGGGATTTATGTGACACAAAGTTGCAAGTTAGGGCACATTCACACTTGTGCATGCTAAGACGGACACATTTACAGCCGTCGACACAACTTATGGCAGCACAACGACTATATGTATGGTGCATTATGGTAACATTCATTGTGAAAGGCACCACAACGCACTGTAGAGTAGAGCACAACTCACAATGCAGGCATATGAGTTGTGGTGTCCTGTGTTTTGAAAAAAAGGGTCATGTGTATTCAGTGGTGTCACTGGGGGTTGCGGCCCGCACCGGGTGACACCATCAGAGGGGGTCACACCAAAATAACTGACAGTCATTTTGGTGTGACCCCCCTCTGAAAAGTCGAGCCCGACAGCCGCACCAGAGAGGAAGGGACCTGGCAGCATACCTTATCCTGGCGGATAAACGTCCCCTCCTCTCTTTGCCAGTGTCTATCAGCAAGATGGCTGCCGGCAGTGAAGTGCAAATGACATCATTACGCGCGTGCGTAATGACGTCAAGTGTATATGTAATGACGTGCACAATGGGTGACACCCAGCGGTCGCACACTGGGTGACAATCGGCCTGGTGATGCCGCTGTGCATATTTTTTCTTTTATTGTGGTGCGTTGGCAGCCCATATTGGCTGCCTTAGCACACCGCAGGTTAACACATGTTCATTAGCGCACAATGCAGTGCTTTAGCGAGAATGGGCCCTGAAAACTAACATTTGATGGACATGGTAAAACAAACATGGCCTTTACATCTGTTTATCACTGTTTTCATCCAAGATTCACACAACATTCCCTCAAGATTCACCCATTCTAACAGAATACTGTGGAAAATGGGTGAACCTTGAGTTTTCGGGTGGAAACATTGATAAATAAAAACTTATTTTTAAGTTTCAGGTGGTTGGAGAAGAATTAGAACACCCCACCCCCCTCTTTGTTAGGTAATAATTGCAGTGTTCTTCCTGGTGACAGAAAGTGTGGACATAATGGGACAGAAATGGGACAGAGAGTGATGGGAAATGCAACATTGTCAGAGGAATAGAAGGGAATTTCTCCAATGGGGACCCCTGGCCTGGTGACAACTAAATATATATATATTCCTACTCTATCCACAGCTAAAAAAAAGTTAAAGTGACATTAACGTCACAATTCTTTTCCTGCTGCTTTAAGGACTTACCGTAAATTATGCCTCTTGATCCGCTCATCTTCTACCTTACACTTGTATTCAGCAATCCCTCCAGCATTGGTGCCGGTCTCTGATCCAGCGCAGATTGCTTTCTCTTCCTGTCCCACGGTGTCTGTCCAACGTGCACGCTCCCGACTCCGTGCCTTCAGCTCCACTGTGCGTCTCCTCTTCTCCCCGCCGAAGATCTCTACTGCGCATGCGCCAGCCCCATCATCCTGCGCGACCGCTCGAGAGGCTCCAGATGTTTGGACGGGAGCGAGTGGCGGAGACACAGGTAAGTAATTACATTTTTGGCAACTTTTTAATATTTTTAATGGATTTTGCATATATCTGCTGCTTGCTAGAAGTGGATATATGCAAAAAAAACCCGGAGAGTTTAATTCTACTTTCATTTTTGATTTTATTTAACACTTTGTAACACTCGGCTCAGACAATTGTGCAAATCAGGAAAGCCAGACAAAACTCAGTTGTCAATATGTGAATATTTGTTCTGGGTTATCGATTTACGGTAACGAAACCAAAGATTCAACATGACGGCCATGTCCCTAGCATTGTCAAAGGGAGAACTCAGCAATGGCCGCCTCAATGTTGCTCTCAGGACAGGTTCACTTTAAAACCAGCCCCGCTATTCATCCATTGTGGTTAGCTCGGTCCTATGGTTACACCTCTTCCACAAAGATCCTTTGACATGGTATCGCGAAGCCCAAGCAGTGATAATTGGATATTTAACCCCCACTAAGGTCATGTGACCTCATCTTTTCCTTACTGTATTCCCCGGATCTGTGGGTCAAACAGGACGCCAGATGTAATTTACTCTTCGTACATTTGATGATCCAAGTTAATCCGCTGTATTGCGTTATGAAAACCATCAAGTTGTTTCTCCGAACGCCAGTTACGCTACATATGTTTACATTTATATATATTCCTGGATTGGTTTAGTGGGTTCACGGTGTGCACGCATATATATAGGGGGTTATTCACTAAGGAGCCGAAGAATTAGGGTTTGATACTGCTTTAACCCTTGCAGTGCTGGGGTAGCTCCACTGCAAGCGTTAATCTGAAAAGAAGACCTTTGCAGCCTCCACATCTAAGGACTGGTGAGCTCCGATATAGGACTTTTTTTGTTGTTCTCGGGGTTAGATACGCTTTTAGAAACAAATTCTTAGAAACCCTGCGGTCCCGGCCCCCCATCTCATCCTCTGTATCTTCTATATCCCTGCCAATATCCAACCCCAGCTACAGCCGAGTATTATTTATTCCCAACCCAGCCTGCAATCTAACACATGCCCTGGTATCTGGATCTGTAATTGTCCTCGCCGGAGCACCAGCATCCAGAGATAAAAGCCGTATTTGTAGTTGGTGGAACATCCAGGTCTTGGATAGCCGTTATCTAGAAGGTCTGCAGTCTGAGTGATGGGTAACAAGTCCCAGATCTTAATAACTGCAACCGATGATGCAGGAAACAAAAACTTGGCTGTACTCCCAAAATACTTCACCCTTTCCCTACCAGAGTCTTTTTATTTTCCATTTTGGAAGCACATACTCAAGCGGCGGCCATATTGAGTGGGGCACCTGAGATAAATAACGTGCTGCCTTACTGTCATCCTACATCATTTTATTACTTTATTACTGTGGTCTATGTGTATAGGGCAATGCCGTGGATGCCGCTCGTGCACAACATGTTTTGTGTGCAAACATCGTAGTTCTGAGGAAACCGGAAGTCATGCGGTCCCACAACTCGATAAGTTCGCACTTTCGATACATCACCTGCTCACTTTTTTGTGGGGCAGGAGGGGGGTGTGGTGTGCCATTGAAGTGAATGGCACCGTAGCCACGCCCTCTGGCCGCAATGCAATCGTGACTCTATTTATACATCCTGGACAGGTGGCAACCCTAGTGGAGCGAGTTACAGACAAATGTATGCCCTCTGCAGTGCAGCCTGATTTTATTTTAATTTACAGCAGTTGTTTTTAAAATATTAATATTTTTTTTATCGCTGTTTTATTTTAATTTTTTGTGCGCGTGGTGTAATAAAGCCGACTCATCCCTTGTCATTGACTCGCGGATTAGAAATACAGATTTTTGTTGTTTCTTCTATTGCTTTTCAAACGTATTTTGCTGCTGAGCGCTTCATGCCGGAGTGTGTTTTCCTTGGCCTGTTTGTCTTTATTTCATGCAATTTCGACTGACATTTTTAGATTTTTTTTCTTTCTTATAGCCGCTCTCTCTCTCTCTCCGCGTTTTAATGTCTGCAGAGGACAAAAAAGGAAATTGCCGTTCCAGGAAAACTCATATGTATGGCACTAAGCGCACAAGTCGGATTTGAATGGTGGCATTGTGACGGGGGCCGGCAGTGTCGGGGTTAATACGACGTGTTGGGTCTTCTGGGAGGAGGACAATATTCTGCGATTTGTTTTACTTTTAGGTCTCTGCTAAGAAGTTTATTGCCCCATCTGTTGCCCAGCAGCCAGTTTATCTATAGCTGGTTTTTAAAATGATACATTTGTATGAATCTTGGAACTTCGAATAATATTTATATCGTTTTTGGATGCAGTGGAGGGTTAGAACCCCGTCACATTTATTTATTTATTTTTTACAAATTAATTTAAAATCGAAGCAATACGCCGTGAATAGTCATATAGCTGTGTCAGGCTGCTTCAACCAGCTGAAGATCGATGCTGTGCAAACACACACACAAAAAAATCCAAAAGCATCCAACTATATATTGATTATTGAGTCCATACACACTCTGTCAATGTTTCACTTTCTCAAGCCCTAATGAAGGGGCGGAGCTACAGAACCTGAAACGCATTGGCTTTTCAAACAATCTATCATTGGACTTGAATATGCATGGTGTGAAGCTTCAGTTTTATATTCACTCATCCAGGGGCGTAACTAGAAATCACAGGGCCCCATAGCAAAATCTTGTATGGGGCCCTGTGATTTCTAGATAACCCTGTGATTTCCACCTGATAACCCAAACAGCCCACCTGAGGGTGACCCTGCAGAGCCCACTATTAACTCTCTATGGTGAGCTCTGCAGGGTCTCCGAGTTCCTGCAAACTGAGTTCCTTTGAACCTGGTCTAAATGCTCCTCCGAACCCAGTCTGAACATGAGCTCCTCTAAACCTGATCTGAACCTGATTTCTTCTGAACCTGGTCGGAACCTGAGCTCCTTCAAAACCTGGTTTGAACCTGAGCTCCTGCAAACCCGATCTAAACCTGAGCTCCTCGGAACCTGGTCTGAACCTGAGCTCCTCCGAACCCAGTCTTAACCTGAGCTCCTCTAAACCTGGTCTGAACCTGAGTTCCTCTGAACGTGGTCTGAACCTGAGTTCCTCTGAACCTGGTCTGAACCTGAGCTCCTCCGAACCCAGTCTTAACCTGAGCTCCTCTAAACCGGGTCTGAAACAGAGTTCCACTGAACCTGGTCTGAACCTGAGCTCCTCCAAACCTGGTTTGAACCTGAGCTCCTCTGAACCTGGTTTAAACCCGAGCTCCTGCAAACCCGGTCTAAACCTGAACTCCTCGGAACCTGGTCGGAACCTGAACTCCTTGGAACCCGAGCTCCCCTAAACCTGGTCTGAACCTGAGCTCCTCCGAACCCAGTCTGAACCTGAGCTCCTCTGTACATGGTCTGAACCTGAGCTCCTCCAAACCTGTTAGAACCTGAGCTTCTCTGAACCTGCACGTGCATTGCTATGCATTGTGGAAGCACAGGCAACAATTCCACGCATGAGATTCAGAACTGCGTTTATAAGTCTGCACACTGTATGGACATTTTATATGTGAAATCCATGTAGCTTTGCAGTGCCAAAGGAAAAACAGAGTGACTGTCAGCCGTTTGCTTCTATAGGGTCACAGGACATCTAGCCAGCTGTGTGCTTTAAAAATTGCCCAACCCCCCTCGCCACGCACACACTATACCACCTTCATCTGAAATCCCTTTTAATAATTTCCTGCAACTGTACATTTTAATCCAGAAATATTATTTTTTCCATACTTTGCAGTGACGATAGCCAAAAAGCCTGAAATAGCTCCATGCAGGTTGGAAAAAAAGGTCTATAAGTTTTAGGCCAGGGATCATTAAATGGCGCACCGCGGCCCGGACATGGACTGAGTGCGCACCTGCACTGGGTTATGTTTGGCTGGCTGACAGAGGATGCGCCAGCCTCGGAAACACTCCAAAATAGGAGCACTATGATAGGGACATCCAGCGTAAGGGGGCAATCTGATGGGGACAACCAATGTAAGGGAGCACATTGATGGGGACAACAAATGTAAGGGGGCACCCTGATGGGGACAGATAAGGTAAGGGGATATTTTGATGGGGACAGGCAACCAATGTGAAGGAGCACTATGATAGGGACATCCAGCGTAAGGGGGCACTTTAATGGGGACAGATAAGGTAAGGGGGCACTTGGTGGGGACAACTAAAGTAAAGGAGCATTTTGATGGGGACAACCAATGTATGGGGGTTCTCTGATGGGAACAGATAAGGTAAGGGGGCACTCTGATGAGGACAACTAATGTAAGGGGGCTCTGTAATGGGGAAATGCAAGGGGCACTTTGGTGGGGATAACTAATGCGAGGGGGGACTCTGATAGGAAAACCTAATGCAAGGGTGCATTTTGATGGGGACATCTGATGTAAGGGTTCACTCTGATGGAGTCAAAGCACAAACATGGGATTCGAACTTCTACTGGAAGACAATTTTACTGCCCGGACCCCCTTGAATTGTAATTCAATATCCCTGGCTGAGGCTGTTCCTTTGCTACAAACCCGTTATTTTGTTTATTTAGGTCAAAAAAGTAACAGGTCCACATGATAGGCCACCACTGCAGATACATTCCTTCTCTGCCCTGCCCTGCCACTCCTTTCATCAGCCAGAGCCCTGTAAAAATACCTAGTACTTTCCTGTATGGGGGAGCATGTGCCCCTCCCCCAATACCTGAGGGATGGGGTGAGGTCCTTAACCATGTATAAGCTCTGACACAGACACTAAGCTTTCAAGGTCATGGGTGGACAAATTAAAATGGAATTCAGGAGCCAGCTTGTCCAATCCAGAAGCCAATAGGATTCTTTTTAGGAGCCAGCTCCATTGATAACTAGAGAACAATTAAAATGTTGGGTGCCAGCAGTGATTTTTAAAGACTCACCATAGGTGAGTATTTGCTCAGCCCCTGTACATGGGGCTTATTACTCAGGGTTCCAGTGATTATAAGGGACGGCGGAATGTAATTATCGATGGCAGAGGTACTGAGCTATCAAGAAAATCTACGACTTTTCCCTGAATGGGCAAAGTGACAGGTTCACTTTATTATTTCGAGCCATGGTTAAAAAATGGGGCTGCGCTTTTTAAAAAAAACAGAGACGGCGAGCAAAAAAAAAATTCCAAATGTTGACCTAAAGTGAAACATCTGCAGCAGACACTTCAGAAAGGAGCAGCAAGAGCTGACAAGTAGAGAGTCCTTCAAAGGTGAGGGATTTAGGAGCCACTGAACCCACGCTCCTCTGAGGTCAAACTGGAAAATCAAAGAAGGGAACTTGGATGCTTGACATAACTCAGCCAACCTTGTGTGTGACGTGCCGCTAATTTATTCACAGCTACCACTGCCTGAGCCCCAGGCCTGACGTGTCAGCTGAACACCTCCACAGCTCAGGAAAGTAAAATATTACAGCAAAATGGTAATTCCGGGCAACGTGTAAAGACGATCAGTCAACCACATAAGAAAGTTCTCGCCGTGCCCTAATTCTGTATTTTATATAACCTCCGGCTGCCATATTTAGTGGGTAAGTATGAGAACAGAAGTGCCAAGCCACTGCTTCATAGTCCAGATACAAAGTTATTCCTGTAGATGTCAGAAAAATGAAGACAACACATTTCGGGAGTACACAGAAACCCCCTTCATTGGGGCTTGCACAGGGCCGGATTTACTCTTTCTGCTGCCCCAAAGCCGGGTTCCTCAATGCGCCCCCTACCCTCCCCCGTAATGAAGAATGGCAACCAGATGGTGGGGGCAGCAGGGTTGGTTTTAATTTTTTATATATTTTCGTAAATATTTTTTAACTTTTTTTATCAGTTTTTTTATTTTTATTCCTTTTTTTTTACTGTTTTAAATTTGTATCTATCTTATTATGTTTTATAATTTTATTTTATTGTTTTTTTGACGTTTTTATCAGTTTTTTTATTATAATAATTTCTTATGTTTTAGTTTTTTTTACTTTTTATTTATTTAACAATTGTTTTTACTTTTTATCCATTTTTTTTAACTCACTTAACTTTATTGCTATCACATAGAAGATAACAAGCCCCTTTGTGATAGCATTTGGAGGTGACTGGTTCTCTTTATTGAACCCGTCACCTCTAATACAGGAGTTCTAGAGCAGCACTGTGCTGGAACTCCTGTGACAGCTGAGATGGGAAGGCTGTGAGTGCAGCTCTCTCTTCTCAGTGTTTACACGGAGCAGAGCGGTTAAAAAAAAAAAAAAGACCCGGTGGCTGTGCTGCCCCTCTATTCCCTGCTGCCCCTAGGCCCGGCCTAAGCTGCGGAACAATTCGGTTCTGTTTGGTACGGATATTTCGTTATTTCTGAATTACCGTGTCGTTAGTTTCGGATGAGTTTACAAATATTAATTGCAAATACCACAGAAAATCCATCTACAGATATTCATTTTGTTTTTTTAACTCCGCGGTGCGCGCATCAAAATCGACTTCCCCTGTGAACAAAAAAATGTGAATTGTGAAATCACAACACACAAAAAAAAAAGTGCACGAGGGTGCTGAGGTCCTCCTCCGAAGAGGAAGGGCCTCGAAATTAGACATGTGCAGCGGCAAAAAATTTGTTTCGTTTCGGATTTCGTGTTATTTCGTTTTCCGTCGTTCCGTTTTCGTTTTGTTCGTTCGTTGCAGCAAAGTGACATTTAAGATTTTTTTTCTCTAACGTCACTTTGCTGCAGCGAAATTTCGGCCAACAAACAAAATTTTGTACAGATTACCTCTAACGAATTTCGGAATCGGAAATTCCAATTCATATGCATTCGTTATATCTCTAATTCGGAATTCGGATACATCCGAATCATCCGAATCTCCGAATTTCCGAAATGTCGGTCGAATTTCGATTCGGAACGAATCGCATATGTCTACTCGAAATGTCCCGAACCCTCCGGGGTGCAAGGCTCCTGACAGGGGCAGGGATGACATAGGTCCACCTACCCGAAGGCAGGCGGGCCCCTCTCCGCAGGGTTCTACCAAAGTAGCACCCACGAGTAATAGGTAAGGGGCTTTCTCGAATGGCTTTCTCGGGGAAGGCAGAGAAGCCCGTGAAAGCCACAGAACCTCCCCCCGAACATCAGGACGGCCCCCATTAATACTAAAGCTGAATCTCCTAGACCCAAATGCCATTCGGGTCTGGGAGCCTCAGCTTTAGTATTGTATATACTGTATATGGCTCCCATGTTGCCGTAACGTCAATTTGTGTTCAGACCCATTCGGATGCATTAAACCATAAAAAACATCTGATTGGCCAGAAAGGTCACATGTCCCATTCAGTTTTCTTTTTGAATGAAATTCGGACGGGATCCGACATTCAGAAAGGGAAATTCGGATTCGGACACATTCGGATGCATTGGGATTTGGAAATTCGGAGGTGTCTGAATTTCTGAAAATTCGTCTGAATTTTGATTCGGAAAGAGACGAATCGCCCGTGTCTAACTTTTACTCACCCGATCCCAGTTCCCCCAGTGATTGGCGCTCACCTCTCTTCCCCTCTGCTCTGGCAGGTGGACTGACCTTCAGCGTCCTCACATCTAATGCAGGTCTATGGTATCTGCATTAGTCCTGATTACATCAGTGGTCCTTAGACCATTAGGCTCCATTCACACTGAGCGATTCGCAAATCGCGCGTTTTGTCGCGCGATTTGCATTTTGCGCGATATCGCGCGTTTGTTGTGTGATATCGGGCAAATGGTTGCATTGAGCAACCTAGAATCGCGGCAAAATCTGCTCCAAAAAGGGTCCTGCTGTAGCGACGCACGACCTACGACAGCGACGGACAGAGCCCCATTGAGATGCATTGGAGAGCGATATCGCGCGGTAAATACCCACGATATCGCGCAATCGATCAGTGTGAATGGGGCCTTAGAGTGAAGGGGAGTAGGGATTGGGGATGAGCGGGGATCAGGTAAGCAAACTCTATAATCCCTACTGAGCATTGTAGTTCCATCCACCGGCCCCTATGTCAAACCGCATGCAATACATCTCTTCAATGCATGCTCATTTCCCCCTGAATTATCCCCTTAAAGACCCTACAAGCACAGAAAAATACCGTCACTCTGCCAGGAAGGCTCTCAGCCCCTAAATTCCTTATGTGGGCTGACAACACACAGAATTTCTGTGGTTTGAGTTGTGTCAGTCCTGCCCATTGTCTTTTGCTAAACTACTCAACCACTCCCACTCTCGTTTTATCTACAGCATAGGGGTATTTGGCTTGTAGCCCCCCCTCTGCTAGACTGCTCCCTGCAGCCTCTTCTCCCCCGGGCTCTGGCGGCCTAAGGACCCGTGACATCATCACATCTAATACAGGTCTATTAGACATGAGGACGCTGAGGAACATACCACAGCCAGAGTCGAGGGAGAGGTGAGTGGTCACAGCCATAGGACGGAGGATCAGATGAGTATATCTTCTTTATTTTCACCCCTAGAGGGGGGGGGGGGGTCAGTTAACCCT
>NW_017306399.1:1859187-1859664 GCF_000935625.1 Nanorana parkeri | reverse complement strand
GGGGAGGAGGGAGCACTTAACCCTTGCAGAGCGGGAGTAGCACCACTCAAAGGGTTAAATTTAAAAAATCCCGGATTTCCTTATTAAGACTTTTTATTCAATTTTTAAAACTTTTTTGATTCATGAGTTTTAGTGTAACGCTCCATGACACCTCCAGCCTGCCATGCTGATTGGATCCTGCTAGTGAGAGCACAGTCTCTAGAAGCGAGCACACATGAGCATTCCTACCGTAGTTTTAAAACAGCAAGATGAACACGGAGTATCATGTCTGAGACTGCTGATCTGCAGCCGGGCATTAGGAAAACGTTCATATCTGACTTAGTAAAGCTTTGAAATGTCAAATAGACAAGTAGGTACGCAGCCCATGAACTGACAACACAGCAAAGGGTACAAAATAATAGTTGTATGTTTTACGGGGTCACCGGTGAGACCAGAGATCTCCCACACTGCCTCCCCAATTCCAAACTGAGAGGGGGC
>NW_017306399.1:1855551-1859099 GCF_000935625.1 Nanorana parkeri | reverse complement strand
TGACAGATGGGCGTCCCTGGTTACCTGGTAACCAGGGACGCCCATCTGTCATTATACACTGAGAACCCGGCGGAGCCGCTGTGATCAGTGTAATGACAGATGGGCGTCCCTGGTTACCTGCCACTGCGAAGTACATCTAGAAGGATTCAGTCTAGAGAAGAGATCTGGGATACATATGTTCTGTATTTGTGGCATCCCACTCAGCGCAATCTGCACTACGTCTGAACCTATGATGGCGGGCCCCACAATCCCATCTCATGGAGGGCTCCGCACACTCCACCACCACCCCGGGCGAGCTGTTATCTCCGTCACACATCATAGATAGTTCCGGATCAGACTGTTTACATTTCATTCATACGAACATCATTTCCTGCTCTTAGGAGAAGACTCGTCATCCGGCTTTGCTGATTCTGAAGACGGCAGACACTGGAGAACTACAAGTCCCAGAACGCTACAAAGAGCCACCTACAGACCTGCTAGAGCCGTCACCCACAATCCGCCTGCCAAGCAAAACAGATTCATGTCTATGAATACCCTCAGGGCATGCTGGGAGGTGTAGTTCCTTCAAGTAGAATTGTCAGTCTCCCCTCCCCCAGTGATCAGTCTGCTGCAAGCAGAAGGAAACATTTCGTCAGTCTCACCTCCCACAGTGATCAGTCTGCTGCAGGCAGGAGGAAGCATTTCCCCAGTCTCCCCTCCCCCAGTGATCAGTCTGCTGCAGGCAGGGGGAAGCATTTCCTGTCTCCCCTCCCCCAGTGATCAGTCTGCCGCAGGCAGGGGGAAGCATTTCCTGTCTCCCCTCCCCCAGTGATCAGCCTGTTGCAGGCAGGAGGAAGCATTTCCTCAGTCTCTTCTCCCCCAGTGATAAGTCTGCCGCAGGCAGGAGGAAGCATTTCCTCAGTCTCTTCTCCCTCAGTGATAAGTCTGCTGCAGGCAGGAGCCAGCATTTCCTCAGTCTCTTCTCCCCCAGTGATAAGTCTGCTGCAGACAGGAGGAATCATTTCCTCAGTCTCCTCTCCTTCCCAGTGATCAGTCTGCTGCATTGCAACTTTGTAGCAAGTCAAAAGGTGAGAGGCCGCAGCAGGGGCTGATCCGTGTCAGACATTTGTGAACAGTTGCAATGCCAATAAATGACTGTATGCACTGTTGTTCAGCAGCACACCGCACATTAGGGCGTTGCTGCAGACTGCGCTGCGCTCCACGTCCGTTGGAAGGTCCGTCGGGGGTTCCATTCAGAACGATTACCGCTGCGCCGTACTGTGATCGGGCCCTAACTATCCGCATACACACAGCACTGGAGTTCCCAGCCGCGGTCTGAAGACAGAATGGGTGACCTCTATCTCAACTCGCTCCCGGGACCTCCGCTGTCTCCGGACTCCCTGAAGCTACAAGCAGACAGGTCTCCGCTAATGAGCGTAATCTTCCCACAACAGGACATTGGAAGTTCCAGGAGGCAGATTATGGATATCGGGGTTAAAGTTGGAGCTTTCCTTCAAGCTCCCCCCCCCACCAGCCCGAGCCCCATAATAGACACAGACAGGAAAATAAATATGACGGCGTCTAAAGGAATTGTATTCGGTATCATAGACAGCGGACTTTTTATTTTTAACTAACTTTTATGTTTTCACTTTTTTTCCCCACCCTTTACTGCATCTTAGTGCTGCTGATCTCCTGCAACCTCTTTGCAACCGCTTCCTATCTATATGCACTCCAGTGATGGCTGCATGGCCTTTCCTGACAGACAGGGGAGGGGGCGGGCACAGCTAGCTCTGGCTCTAGAGAGGCAGAGCCAGCTGTCAATCAGGCAGTGAGGTGGATCCTGACAGACAGGGGAGGGGGCAGGCACAGCTAGCTCTGGCTCTAGAGAGGCAGAGCCAGCTGTCAATCAGGCAGTGGGGTGGATCATGTCAGACAGGGGAGGGGGCGGGCACAGCTAGCTCTGGCTCTAGAGAGGCAGAGCCAGCTGTCAATCAGGCAGTGGAGTGGATCCCGACAGACAGGGGAGAGGGCGGGCTCTAAAGAGGCGAAGCCACCTGTCAATCAAGCAGCCAGTTGGGACTGTCAGGATCCTTCCCGCCTGCAGTGTTGACTTTGGGGAAAAGGAGTACATTAGTAAATCTACTCCTGTGACCAAAAAGTGAAATAAAGCCAAAAAAGGTTTTTAAGAGATTGAAAACGACTTTGGAAGTTACATTATATCATTTCCGCGGTCCGAGGTCTGGAGATACACTTTAATCTGATCTCTCATTTGTATACCTGTACACTCGTTATATTGTGTTGTCTCTCCTGCATGAAAAGAAAGAGAAGCCTCCGAGCCTGAAATGTGTAACTCCCAACAAATGACATCACTCGATGACATCATAGGGAAGGGCCGGGCTGACGGCAGCGAAGTGCTTATCTCAGGGCTTTGGGCTTTTGAATTATTTCCAATTTGTCAATTAACTTTGTTACATTTCCGGCACAGATCACAACTCGCTCTGTCTTTTTTTCTTTTTTCGGCTCAGACGTTATTAGTCATTTCATTTCTCCCCGGGGCAAAAAAAAAGAAGCGTATCGAATTCTCCGCAAACTTCCTAACGAGCAAAAAGACTTTTAATTGTTGTTTTTGAAGCATTTTCTGATCGGCCGTGTGTACCTGTTTATAAAGTCGGTGGGAAATAAACCACATGCAGCCAATCACATCATCACTGCAGTCTAAAGTGGAGTTTAATCTGCTCGTATTTTGCCTTCCCTGGCTCCTCCCCCTCCTTTACTGTTCTGTTTTCATTACATTTCTTATATTAGACCCGGTAATGTCATCACTGCATCCCCGTGCTTCTCTATACAATGCAGGCAGATTTTGGCTGGTGGGAGGGGCCAGCAGGGTGCTGTACATAGCTTCCTGAATAGATCACAGCACCATGCCTCAGTACGCCTCTTAAGAGCCCTCAGCCCTGATGGGTTGGCTCTTGGGAGGAGTTATGCAAATATCAAATAGCCTTGATGGCGCACAGTCATTCTGAAAAAGTGGGCGATCCTAGGCAGGATGTATTTGCATACAGACCACCCCAGGTAAATCCCACATACGATGTTGGGCCTCCATCATTGAAAGAACTGAATCCAATTAATGGAAGGGGCGGGGCAGGAACAATCAGGCCGTGGAGGAAAGTGCTAGATGATGCTGGATGTCCTCCGTTAGTTTGATCTGCTTATATTTTCTCTTCCCTGATTGTTCTTTCCTACCCTCATCAACATTATTTAACATTTATTTTCAATAAAAATGTATCTTATTTTAGACCCATCACATTGGCTGTTCTTCCAGAGCCTTGCCTTCTGTAAGCACTGATGAAGGGGGGCCTCAAACGCGTCGGCTGTATTTAAAATTTTGGTTGCCGTTGGTGGGGCGGGCACAGCTGGCTCTGGCTCTAGAGAGGCGGGGCCAGCTGTCAATCAGGCAGTGGGGTGGATCCCGACAGACAGGGGAGGAGGCGGGCACAGCTGGCTCTGGCTCTAGGGAGGCAGAGCCAGCTGTCAATCAGGCAGTGGGGTGGATCCCGACAGACAGGGGA
>NW_017306399.1:1817823-1855477 GCF_000935625.1 Nanorana parkeri | reverse complement strand
TAATAGATATTTTCCTGCTTTGGTTGATAGTTTATTCTCACCTATATTTTAGGCTCTGCCGTTCTGTCACAATATACCTAAGAGGAAGCATTGCTTGCTGCTATGGAGCAAAAGCCCAGATTGCCTAACGCGTTCGGATCCAGCAGACTCCCCCCCCATCCCCCGCACACAGCACGGAACAAAGAGCCGTCCCTAATTCCATCTCATGGAACCATTCTGGCACCATCTTTTTTTTCATTTTCTAAAATCGCGGCCCTAATCTCCTTGACAGGAACACGTAAAGAAAGTGATAATTTTATGTAAGCCTCACCAACAATAGTATATTTACAGTTTATCAAGGCTGACGGGCTGCCAGGAGCTAAGATTTCCAAAGTAAACCCATTAGCGTTCACTTGAAAGGCAGCAGTTATGAACCAGTTGGCATCGAATGTCCCTAATGAGATTAGGAGAATAACACTGAAAGCCGCTCGGTAAGTCAGCGACTCGAATTTCAGAGCAACAAATGGCTTGATTATGGCCGAGATCCGGGCACACAAATCTTCATTGGACTATATTCCTCAACAGCCGTCGCGGATGGAAATTCACGTTGTGAGCAACTAATGCCTTGGCAAACCCAGATATTACATTGACACATCATCACTGAGCTGTGCGTAGGGAGCAGGCCGAACCCACTACAGAAAAATACAGGACGGGGCGGAGACAAGACCAGTCACCCTGCACAAGGAGACAGAGAAGCAGTGACCAGTCTTTATTACAGGAGGGGGCAGAGACAAGACCAGTCAACCTGCACAAAGAGAGAGAGCAGCAGTGACCGGTCTTTATTATAGGAGGGGGCGGAGACAAGACCAGTCAAACTGCACAAGGAGAGAAAACAGCAGTTACCGGTTTTTATTATAGGAGGGGGCGGAGAACAGACCAGTCTTAAAGCAGACCTGCATTATAAACCTCATTACTGAAATCTCATCTAAGCTTTACCATGTCATTTCCAAAGTAATTTTCTATCTTATTAAATCTGCAGCTTCCATTAAAATAATTCCCAATGATCCTGCCATACAGAGTTCAGGTGCTTCCATTAATAGAGTGACAACTGTCTCCTAAATGTTTTATTGTGTTGTCACACCAGGTACCCCTGATGGAGACTACAAGGGGCCTTTGCTCAGGTCTGGCCCCCTGCTGTCATTATGAGGAAGCCGGTCAGCTCATGTGCAGCCAATGCTGAGCGAGGGCATATAGTATAGAAAAACCTTTGTTATTGTCAATAATTTTTTTAAACTGCAGCTTTTCGTTAAAATTATCCCTGGTGATCCTGCCATGAAGGCATTTCTTGCTATAGGCAGGCCCGGCGCTACCGCAAGGCAAGTCAGGCTGCCACCTGAGGGCGCTGCAGGATGAGGGCGGAAAAAACAGGGCATTTTGACAAGTACTTGTACTTGTCAAAATGCCCCGATGTGTGCGCTATTTATGGCGCAAAAATGCACCTTGCCTGTGCAGGCAAGAATCCTAGCACCGGCCCTGGCTATAGGGTGGCAATGCTCCATGCCTCCATGTCATGGTGCTTACATCTACTTTTGGTGGTTGGAAATGATGTGTAAGGATGACCATGTCACATACAGATACACCCCTATCATCCTCATTGCTCTTCTGTATTAATCCCTGCATGGGATACATTGTATCTTCCGCAGGTCACAACTGTCAGTCGGGAGGCCGAGAAGACTGATGATCATTTGCTGCGGTGAGGAATGGCGATGTCCTGGTTTCCCAAGAGCTGCTGATACAGGCGGCCTCGTACAAAAGGGCCATTCACCCTCCCACTTCTCATCAGCCGCTAATAAAATCCTAATAAAGAATGACACGTTTCTATGAGGCTCCAGGAGAAGATTATGGGATTGTCAAACCAGAGACAACAGGAAATAAGGGCGACACTGTGACTCCGATCATTGCCAGGGCAGGAGAATGTCGTGATGTATTATTACATAACAGGGGAAGAGGTACATTTACACATGAATATTTATCTGAACAAATAACTTGTAAAAAAATCATTTAAAAATTGTATCTAAAGGATCACTTCATCCAAAAGGATATTCTAGATATAGAAACTGTTGGCTCTATATAAATCCTGTATAATAATAATTATAGGTGAAGCTTGGTGGTCTAAGGCCCCTATTCACACTGCGCGATTCGCAAATCGCGCGTTTGTCGCGCGATTTGCATTTTGCGCGATATCGCGCAAATACTTGCATTGAGCAAGCTAGAATCGCGGCGAAATCCGCTCCAAAAAGGGTCCTGCTGTAGCGACACACGGCCCGCGACAGCAGGACCCTTTGCCCCATTGCCAAGCATTGGAGAGCGATATCGCGCGGTAAATAGCAGCGATATCGCGGGAATTACCGCGCGATAAATCGCTCAGTGTGAACGGGGCCTAAGACTGTCCTTCTTTTATGCCATTGAACTCGATGGACTTGTGTATCCAAACTCTGTTCCTGTCCACCAGGGAGCTTTGGGGTGTCCCCACCCACTTTTTTTTTTTTCATAATAGATTTTTATTATTTCTCAGATCTGTCGAGGATACTGTTTCGGGTACCCCTCTGATCTTGACATTATTTCAACGGGCTCAATCTTCTATATCCGCCATTTTATCTTTGAGGCGGGGGATCTCCTCTGCCGTAGTCTTATGGGCATCCACAAGCTCATTATGCGCTTCTGCGTAGTCGCCCATTTTGTTTTCCATGAAATCCACCCTGTCTCCCAAATCATTAATTTCCTCAGTAAATTTGTTAATGAGGGATGTAAAGTCCTCATGTAGTGAATTACGGAGGGACAGGAGCATATCTTTTAAGTTAGTGTCCATAACTGCCTGGTTAGATGTGGGGTATGCATCCAGAAATTTATTGTGATCATCAGGTATGTCAGCTATGTCGTCATTAGTGGAAGGAGAGTCACCGCTTACCTCCCTTTCTCTGGAGTTTGGGGTAGCCCTCTTTGATTTATGTTTCTCTGGGCTGCCCTGATTAGATGATCCAGCACTGCCTGAGTTGTCATCCAGGGCTGTAGTAGATGTCGTAGGCTGTTTTCCGTTCCCGCTCTTTTGGGCTGAGGAGGACAGTGTTGCTGCACGGGACGGGATGGAAGCATGTTTCTGCCGGCCCTGAGGCGCCACTGTCCTGAAGAAATCCGTCAGTTTCCGTGGTCCGCCTTTGTGCTTTCTTTTGTTCATCTTCTTCTCAGATGGTTAAGGAAGATGTGAAGACGAAAATCAAGTGCTGACGTTCACTAGTGCCGTGTCACTATGTCCTGCTGCAGATACGGAGCCGGAGCACTTCTCCTATGCGGCCATCTTCCACCTCAGTCGGCCACCGTCCCCACCCACTTTTATGGATCCAAGCTCCTCCTATTACACAGGGTTTTTGGCTGGTACGGAGAACATTTTTTTGGTTTTCTCAGAACCTTAATAAGTCCTGTTCTGGGATCTGGAGGCGAGAGGCTTTGTAGATCTTTGGGTGAGAATAAGCCTCCATTCCTAGATTTACATCTCACCTGGTAGCCAGACCTCATTATGGGTCTCAGCTGTCCACAGTCCTTTCTATATGTGAGCTGACTGATGCTCAAGGCTCTCTCTCTCTCTCTCTGCTGGGTGAAAAGGCTGAGTGCTGACAGAACAATAAAAAGGTTCAAGAGCTGCCTCTTTGTTTTGGGGAACCTATTAGGAGTCACCCTGTTAGTCAGGAGGTGACATGAGTTTAGTTAGTGGCTTGGACTAGGAGATGTTTTGTCTGCTATGGACTTGCTGTATAAAGCCCTCCTGGATTGAAACTGTATTTGTTTACTACTCTGATGCATGGTTTACCGCTGCCACTACCCATTGAGCCTGTTCCCCCCCTATATATAGTTTTACAGGTTTACAGGGAAGCCTCTCCAAGAACAGCAATGCTACCTTGGAGAGCCTGCCCCTTACCTCTGTTTAGCTGGTCAATAACCCTCATAACTGTCCCTCTTTGGGAAGAAGTCCCTGTTTTGAACCCAAACCGCTATGCCCTTCCATCCTCCACCTTTTCATCTTGTTAAGGTCTGATATACAGTTCTGTGTAAATAACTCACCCAGCATGGACAGTTCAATTTTTGATGGATGCTGGAGGAGGAGGTGTAAATGGGCAACTAGAGTCTACCCAGCCTCTAGCCATCTCTGGCTGTGCTGAAAGGGGCCACAGTGGCCCTCCCACTAATGACTTTTCTAGGGTTCATCGCTGAACTATACAGTTGGACTTAACAGGTTTGCCAAGAGTTGGAAGGCTTCATGTCTTCCTCTGAATACTGTACCTCTTTTCTATGCTGAACTTTGAACTTTATCAGCATCTTTCATCAACAGTGAAGATGCCGTAGACCGGCTGTCATCTCTTTCTCTATACATTCCCTATCAGATTAAGTGGCTACCACGGTGCTGAAAGACTAACAAGCGTGTTAACAACTGGTGAGCAATCTGAGTCTTCACTCCACATGAGCAGATGAAGCAGAGCCATGGGGACACTGACGGTCCACCTATCAATAACACAGCTGTTATTTACTGCTGTATCGTATGAGATTGATCTTGTACACTGCTTCATCCCACTGGTGTCATGTTGTCCTGTAATGTGTACAGGATCCATAATATACTGGGATACATCCTCACTACTGTATGAAATCAGAGAGCAGTGCATTGACAGAGGAGGATTATGACGTCTTGCTGGACGGTGTTCTGTCCATTTCTCAAATTCTGCAGTTGGCCAAGCATAGGCTATGTGTGTACATTTCCTGCCGATAAGATCTGTATATACTTGACACTGATAACCGTACAAAGAGAAAATAAAGGCAATGGCCTATAGGATCTTCTATGTTTTTTTATACTGATACTGCAAATATTTTAGCAAATCTTAACCTGCTTTTGTTCTGTATACACTATATAGCCAAAGAGTTTGTGGATATAAGAATATTGGCCATTCCATTCCAAAACCATAGATGTGGAGTTGTCCCGCCACCACTTTAGCTATAACAGCCTTCAATCTTCCAGGAATATTCCACAAGATTTTGGAGGGCATCTGTGAGAATTTGTGCCCACACAACCATAGAACATTTGAAGTCGGGTACTGATTTGTGACCAGAAGACTTGACTCCCAAATGGGGTTCCAAGTCATCCCAAAGGTCTTTGGTAGCGTTGAGGTCAGGGCTCTGTGTAGACCACTTGAGTTCCTCCACACCAAACTCAACAGACCATGTCTTTATAGAGCTGGCTTTGTACACACGGGCACAATCATGCTAGAACAGAAGAGGGCCTTCCCAAAAATGTTTCCACAAGGTAGGAAGAGCACAATTGTCTAAAATGTCTTTGTATGCTGTAGCATTAACAGTACCTGTTACTGGAAACACTTGAACGTATTTGGAGGACTGTCCACGTGCTTTCGGTGATAAAACAGACATGATGGTCAGGTGACCACAAACTTTTCGGGCCATATAGTGTAGGTTGACTTAGTCCATTACAGCACAATTGCTGAACTCTTTCTAAATGAGTGCTAAGTAATTGGTCACTAGGGGAGAGTGAATTCAAGTGATAAAAGCAGCAGGGAAGACTTTAAGACACATATTCTGTCACTTTACTTGCTGGATGTGAAAATAACAAGTCATTTTATACTTTAGGGCTCCTGAGGTGTCCCTTTGGGAAGCGGGGGCATACCAGGTGCCTGAGGTTGGAGCCAGGTTGCTGCTTCTGCTTGGTGTTGGTTTGGCCAGGTTCAGGGGTCAAGTTCGGGCAAATATGGACACCTTTAGGTACTCAGTTCTAAGTGCTGATATCTGTTTGAATAGTGATGTTCAGTGACGGGTTCAAGGCAGGCTGCTTCTGCATCTTGGGTACAGACCCCGCTGACAGGTTATGCTAAGTCTATCAGGTCTGCTGTAGCGATAGAACTAAACACTACAGATGTTTACCCCAAAAATTGTGACAAGCTGGCCATACATACCATAAGCCATTTAATTTACAACATCTTCTAACTGCTGCAAATTGACAACAAATTATATTGGGTAAAAGGCAACAGCATGTGTTTATTTCATACATCCTTGTGGAAAAAAAAGCGTGTCATAGGCTGGCAGAATTTTCAGGCTACTCAACTGACTTTTAATCTTAGTTTAACATAATACATAGCAACCAGATTCGGCTTCAGGGAGGGTCTACATCCTCTTGTCATAGGATTCTGTGATGTGCAACCTTCCTCTTCTGCTGCAATGTGCATGGCCCAGGCTACAGTGAACTCATAGAAGAAAGGGGGTGGTGCTGGAACCAGGGAACACATGGAGTGCTTTTTTGCAGCTTCCATTAAAAAGCAAGACTACTGCAAGCTATAGAGTTTCAGACAGGAAGGTAGGTGAAAAAAAGGAATGCCAGAATCATTGAAGAGGAAGTTTAGAAACAGAGTGATTATTAGTGGTCAGCACTTCTGCCTTGGAGCCTTGAGGATCCCCGGTTCAAATCCCGGCCAGGACACTATCTGCAAGGAGTTTGCATGTTCTCCCTCTGCTTGTGTGGGGTTCCTCTGGGTACTCCGATTTTCTCCCACACTCTGTGCCGGAAGGTTAATTGGCTCCTGTCTAAACTGGGACCGAGTATGTGTGTATGTATAGGGACCTTAAATTGTAAGCCCCTTGAGGGCAGGGACTGATGTGAATGTGCAGTATGTAAAGCGTGGTGTAAATTGTCAGCTATATACAACTATATACATACCAATAATAAAAAATAATACATTAAATTATCCTTCTACAGCAAGCAAGACAGAGCCTCTAAAAAGGACCCTTCACCATCTGAGGAAGGGAAGTCAGGTTACCGAAGCCAAAACTTTGCTCAGTCAAGTAAATGTGGTAATGCCTGAAGAAGAAGACCATTCTGCTTTATATCTGCTCCTGTCTTCTACCGTAGGGAGGTACAGGGCCTCTTTAATCACAAGAGGATGAATAACGGACTGTTTGGGTCCAGCCAGAGTTATCTGGAGATCAAAGCTTTGAGGAAAGACAGACAAGCAGCCCTCTGATTCCCTTCCATCCCTCAGAATAAGCCGGATACGGGCCCCAAGGTCTGTGTACTGCCCAGTGCCAGCGACTCCAGGAGCCCCATGGACACATCTGTCTAATAATAACACCTATTCAGCCTTCCCTGAGGAAAGAGATGTCAAGGAGTAACGCTTAGCGTCATTTTAAGTGGGCGCAAATGTTTGACTTTGATTGCA
This sequence comes from Nanorana parkeri, assembly GCF_000935625.1. NCBI lineage: Eukaryota > Metazoa > Chordata > Amphibia > Anura > Dicroglossidae > Nanorana > Nanorana parkeri. The sequence continues at coordinate 1,848,233 of NW_017306399.1, read as the reverse complement.
GAATTTACCTTGAAGTAGCTCTAAACCCGACCGCTAAAATCTCATAAAACATTTAACTTTGTTACATTATTATATAGATATATTATTATTATTACATTGTTATTTATTTTTATTAAATATTTGTATTTTTTACACAGAGTCCTCAGAGACACAGAGTCCTCAATCTCTCTTTCTGCAGCATCTGTTATCAATGAACAGGAATTCTCTTACACTGAGTGTTCCTGATCATTCATAACATGAGGACAGAGTATGTTTACTATAACTACAATCATAAATGAACAGGAAGTGATGTAGATCACTTCCCATTCATTCATAATAGAGGATATAGTAACCATACCTCAATTATTTACAAACACTCAGCGATCACTGATTGCTTGTACCTGCTCTCCATCCTGACAGCGGTCACAGGAGGCTGAGCGAGCGTTTGGGGGGAGGAAAGCTCAGCCTCCTGTGACAGCTGACTCCTCCCACACATCGCCGGCCTGCCTCCTGTGACAGTTGACAGCTGTCTCCGCCCCCACTCTCCTGATCTATCACAGGCTGAGCGGTGTGGGAGGAGAGACGCCGGCTGCTCACAGCGCTCTCCTCCCGTACCCCTTGGCCTCCTGTGACAGTTTCTCTCCTCCCCGCTGGGACACAGAGCAGCGCCCAGCGGGGAGGAAAGAAATCACAGATGCACCGCTATTTCGGCCAAAGAAATGGCACTTTCGGCTTTTTGCTGAAAAGCGCCATTTTCGGCTGTTATGTTTCAGCGACTGAAATTGCAGTGCATCCCTAATGAAAACATTTTGGACTGAATTATCATTGCGGCGCTCCAATCTTCAAATATTTGGGGGGTGCATGATCTGTGGTGAACTCTATGCAGGGTCTCGGGAACCTTGCAGGATCTGTGGTGGACTCTATGGCAGAGCCCACCACAGATCCTGCAGATTTAGTGGAGGGGGGTTGCCCTAGTTTCGTCTTGCCTAGGGCGGCCTCAAATCAGAGTGCACCACTTGCTTGTACCTTCATGGCAGGACAACCAGGTATTATTTTAAAGAAAGCTGCAGATTTAAAACAACTTTTGAGATGGCACTAACATGTTAAATCTTACGTAAGATTTTATGAATTGGGTTTGCATCTGTGTAACAAAACTTACAAATATTTGCTCACTTGAAAGAAAAAGAAAACGACTTTTGAAATTGCAATAACGTGCCAAAGTTTATATAAGGTTTTAGTGATTGGGTTTACATCCCTGAGATACTTACGTACTTGGATTACGACAGACTTCAGGCAATTACACAATCTATAAACACGCATTTCGGGTAATCTAAAGGCCGCTCTATATTTTTTTTCGAAGCGCTTCAGTTTCCATGCAAAACTTTTGTGGAAAACTGCTCTTTTTGAGACATTTCCCCTTCAAGCCCAGCCAGGACACCCGCGACTCTGTCTCCAGGAAGGACGATTCCTCTAAAAAGGGAAAAGAGAAAATAGAATCTGGCGGAGATTTATGTCGGCCTTTGCAGCATTCCTGAGCGCAGATATATATTATTAGAGACATATATCTCCTGGTGCACGCTGCTTCCCTCCTAACGATGTGACTGCGCCATAAATCCAGATAACGTCTCTTCCTCCCCGCTGGGACACAGAGCAGCGCCCAGCGGGGAGGAAAGAAATCACAGATGCACCGCTATTTCGGCCAAAGAAATGGCACTTTCGGCTTTTTGCTGAAAAGCGCCATTTTCGGCTGTTATGTTTCAGCGACTGAAATTGCAGTGCATCCCTAATGAAAACATTTTGGACTGAATTATCATTGCGGCGCTCCAATCTTCAAATATTCTACAAATGTTTCCAGGGACTCCCTGGGATTTCCTTGCTGCCTCCAAATTCCAGGAATTGCACTACTAACCCTTGTCTGGGGTCCAGCACTCTTATAATGCGCATCTATTTGCAATATTTGTATTCAGGTTTTTGTAACAAGAGTACAAATAATAAACCTTCCTCGTAAAAATACATTATTCTATTTTGTTTAAATTTTATTTAAATACTTGTTTTCACCTTTTTTTATCCTTTAATGCATCTCAGTGCCACTGATTTCCTGCAGCCTCTTTGCAGCCTCTTCTGTCTAGATACAGAATGGCTGCTTGGCATTTCTCAGGGTGGTTTTTTTTTCTGAAGGTGACAACAGTGGACCATGCCTGTGTAATATGTGTAAACAACCTGAAGGTGACAACGAATGCAAGGGCATCATTGGAGCCAGGGATAGAGCGTTTTCACCCTTTAACAGGAAGTGCTTGAACGAGGGGCGTATCTGCTGCGAGGCAAACAAGGCGTTTGCCTTGGGCGGCAGATTTTCAGTTAGGCGGCGTTGTCGTCAAAGGACGGAGTTGGGGAGGAGGCAGAGGAAGCGGTGGTGGAGGAGGTGGAAGAGGCAGAGGAGACGGAGCAGCAGAAGGGGGCGAGGTGAAGCAGCAGGAGGGAGCAGGGCGAGGCTGGGACGACGTCGGATCAGGAAAGGGCGGGGTCAGGGCGCCGTCACGCTGTAGGAAGCCGGTGCATGCTCGACAGAACACCGGGTCAGCCGTCGGGCTGCGGAGAAGGCCAGGTCCTGTAGCACCAGTCCAGCGATGGAGGAGGCCGTGGACCAAGCTGCAGGTAAGATGATCACACTGCTGATAAAGGGACCCTGCAGAGCCCAGCATGGATTCTGCACAGCACGCCTGAGAGTCTCGGGGGGTCTATGTTGGGTTGGGCAGAGTCCACCACACATTCTGCATCGGTCTTGGAGTTTCACGTTTCGCTTTTGTGTTGTTTTGAAGAGAGTACAGAGGGCGGATTAATTATATTAGTAATTAAATTAAATGGCGGCAATAAAGTTGATTTCCAGATCAAACATCACGCTGTTTAACAGCGCCCGTAAACCGCGCCGGAATTGTTCCCAGTCTACCACTGAGAGGGAGAGAGATCTCACCGCGTTGTGACTTCGGGCGAGTAGTTTTACTGCACAGTTTTTCCACTTTTACGAGGGCGCGTTAAGTGGCTGTCAATTGACAGCTTGAAAACAAAAATGTTTTGGGATTTTATTTGGCTTAATCATTAAATGTCAAAGTTTGCCAATTTCTTTTTAATTTTTTAGATTTTTGGAAAGAGTGAGGAAGAGTTAGAACTTCACCCTCCCCACCCACTTCACCTCATTGCCTCTTAAACCCAGCCCCCCCCTTTCTCATAATTGAAACCCTCACCCCCCAAAAAATACTTTTTCCTGTCAGGGCCACTCCTGCCACTTAGGCAAAAATTAAGTCCCACTTGCCCACGCAGCAGCGAGCATCCCGAAAGCCTCCTGCGAAGCATGACATCACAGCGCCACCGTGCATCATCTGGGGTCTGGCTGTCTCTTACTGGTTCTTGCCTGTGACCCGCTGATGATGTGACGCGGCAAATGCACATCATCGGGGGACAGTTGTCTCTTACTGGTTCTTGCAGGCGACCCCCTGAAGACGTGGCGCGGCACATGCACATCATCGGGGCCGGCTGTCACTTACTGGTTCTTGCAGGCGACCCCCTGATGACGTGCCGCGTCACATGCACATCATCGGGGGCCGGCTGTCTCTTACTGGTTTTTGCCTGTGACCCCCTGATGATGAGACGCGGCACATGCACATCATCGGGGGTCAGCTGTCTCTTACTGGTTCTTGCACACAACCCCACACTGAACTTCCATGGCACATGCACACCAGCAGGGGGCCAACAGCAAGAACCAGACGGCCCCTGATGATGTGCATGTGCCGTGGAACATTATCTGGGGCTGTGTGCAAGAATCAGTAATGGACAGCCGCCCCCCCCCAATGATCAGGCAGCACATGCACATCACTTGTGGCCGGCTGTCTCTTACTGATTCTTGCACAAAACCCTCAATGACGTTCCACGGCACATGCACATCAGGGAGTCACCAGCAAGAGACAGCCGGCCCCTGATGATATGCATGTGCCATGGAATGTCATCGGGGGGTTGTGTGCAAGAATCAGTAAGAGACAGCCGGCCACAAGTGATGTGCGTGTGCCGCCTGATCATCGGGGGCTGGCTGTCTCTTACTGATTCTTGCACACAGCCCCATGATGACGTTCCACGGCACATGCACATCATCGGGGGCTGGCTGGTTCATGCAAGCGACAGCCGTCTCTTTCTAGTTCTTGCTGGTGACCCCTCATGATGGGATGCGGCACATGCACATCACTTGCTGGGTTCCTGCATGTGCCACGGAGTGCTGATGACACTCATGCACATCATCAGGGGGCCTCTCCAAGAACCCAGAAGAGACAGCCTTCCCACCGTAAAAGAAACATAATGGGGGGGTTAGGTTCTCTTTAAAAGGGGGGTTAACATATTGAAGAAACAAGATAATGGGATGCTATCCTCTGTCGTAGATGAGTATTTTAAATGGGTGTGCAGGTTATTCTTATACAAAATAGGCAGAACTTCCGGGAGACCGCCTCCCCAGGCTGGGTCCAAGGAGTAATGTCTCCAAATTGTTAGTGAAGAAAGTGCCACAAGGTTCTTATTGTATATTAAGTACATTAGTCACTAGAATCGCAAAAAGTTTTAACATGCTTTAAGGGTTCAAAGGCCCCCTTCATCAGGGCTATAAATTCAATAGATACATTCTCGATATTTTGTATCAACAGTTATTCAAATAAAAATTTTCTATTAATAAAGCAATACAATACAAAGTCTTTCCTAAGGTATTTTTATATCAACTGTATGTTTTTTTTATCAAATACAATTTTTGCATACGCTTTGACTTAGATTTAAGCTATTGTATTTATTGCCCGGATGAAGAGAGTCTCTAAGCCACTGAAACATGTTGGCACTCTTTAGGATTCTTGTTGCTTACAAACTTCCTTGTAGCACTTTCTTCACTAACAGTTTGAAGGGTTTTATAGCTTTCTGGTCTCCATCAAGAAGATTTCCCTGCACTGCCGGCCCATAGAGTTATGTTATGTGTGTCATAAGGCCTTCTCTTGCTCTCTGATTTGATGGCATGCACTTTTGGCAGTTTCCAGTCGGTTTTTAAAAGAAACATCTATATATAGTTTTATATTCCATGATGGTTTTTTTTTTTTTAGAGGAAAAGGCTATATATAGATATCACCTTTGGTGGGAATTAAAGCCAGCACCCCACTGCTACAAGGCAAGAATGCAAGCCTTCATTCCATTCTCAGTCTCATCCCTTAAAGGCGCACTCCACCATCTCTACAACAATCAAAATGCTGGATCCCTTCAGGAAATAGCAGTTCTATCTTTTGTCTGTTAAAGGGTCCATGTATGACACAATTGTACCCACCCACCCCCAAACCATCTTGTTTTACTCCCTGTGACATCACCACCAGGCTTATAAAATGTCTGCAAGGGCAGCAGCTTTGAGCCCAGTTCCTTATAATGTAGGCACACCACCAGAACCACATCTCTTTCCCTACACACTGTGTGGGCAAACTTTTTGGGAGTTAAAGCAGCAGCAGAAAAAAAGCAGAAACCAATGTATGCATGTGGAGGGAGACAGCATGGAGTGGGGGGGTAAGTGGCGTACTCTGGTCTAGCAGGCATAGCTGGCAACTAGGGAAGTCCCAATACCGATACTAGTATTGGTATCAGGCCGATACCTGGCATTTTCACGAGTACTTGTACTCGTGAAAATGCCACGATTCTTATGGCCGATACCGGCCCCCTAAAATTTTTAAATAGCAGCGCTATGTGGGGACCCTGGCAGCCTGCTGGGGACCTGCAGATAGCTGTCCATGGCAGTACCTGTCCGGTTCTTAATATCTTCCTCCTCCTCCCTCCTGCACTGCCATGTACAGCCCCGGGGTCGGAAGATGGGGTTTCCGCCGCACACTGACGAGGAGGACTGGGCCAGGAGATGGATGAAAGTCGCGGGGCCCAGCAGCGCATAGAGTCGGCCGGACTGAACGTGGGGGAGGCTGTGACCCGACATCGCCGGTGAGGTGGAGTGCCCGCAGAGCCACTGCAGATGTCCAGATCGACACGCAGCCAGCTGAGAGGAATTCGGCTTTGGAGACATGTATTCACAGAACACATGTTCCCAAAGCAGAATACATGTCCCCAAAGCAGAATACTATTCTGCCCTAGGGACATGTATTCTGCTGCGGGGACATGTGTTCTGCTGTGGGGACATGTGTTCTGCTGTGGGGACATGTGTTCTGCTGTGGGGACATGTGTTCAGTTCTGGTGACATTCGTATTTAGCCCTGGTGAGAAACTGCCCTAAAATCATCTGTCAGTGTTGTTTTAGAAAAAAATGTCACCTGGCCCTTTAAGAAAAAGTATCGGTAATTGGTATCGGCATGTACATGAGGGACAGTACTTGTACTTGGTCTTGGTCTTTAAAAAGTGGTATCGGGACATCCCTACTGACAACGTTGGTTAAGAGTTCAGTCCAGCAAAGGCTCTGTGTTGTCAGGAGGTTAGGAGCTCACTGGATTTTGAAAGAGATAAAGCATTTGAAAATGTGTGTGTACTGCAAAGATAAGCTGAATCTGTTTTTGTTGTATTTTGCCCTGACATACACTCTAAGAATTGGAAGGTAAATCGGACAATGGAGAAAAGAAAATGCCCAGAGCTAATGTACTTCTTGTTCCACATCCTCCCGTGTTTTCGTTTATTATCATTCTCTCAGGGCTCCCTGAACAAATAAACCCGACAGCTTGTTTATACGCAGCGCGGGACGAGGCCTCGCTGCGTCAAGTACACCGATGACAGAACGTCTTGGGTGTTTGCGACACAGGTTAACACATCCAGAAACCCGACACAAAAGCTGTCAAATATGAAATGTGGTCTTGTAAGAAAATAATTTGAGCACTTAATATGGTCGGGCTCTGGGGAAAGGAGAGCCCTAAAAGCAATAACGCCTTTAATCTTACTGGATGTAACTTTTAGTTTTCTTCTCTCTGACCCCCAACTAACACAGGAGATCACAGGAGGACGATGCGAGGTGAACTCAACTGACGCCAAAATCCGGGTTTATTTCCGAACAAAGGAAACAGATTCGTTTGTGTCTCTTTAATTTGAACAGTAGTTTAGGACTATGCAGTAGGGGTGCACTGATACCGATACTAGTATCGGTATTGGTGCCGATGCCCAGGCAGCGTGTAATGACGCCGCACCTGGCTTTCTGATTTGTCCAGGAAGACATCACCTCATGACGAGGGAGCCGGCTTCACGGCCAATCAGGAAGCCGGGCGCCGCTTCATTACACGGAGCGCGGCTTCGTGATTGGCCAGAAAGTCGGCTCCATGCTTTCTCGTCACCTAGTGACAGGAAGCATGGGGACAGCTTCCCTGCTAATCGGGAAGTTGGGTGTTGAGTATTTACACGCCGCCTGGCTTCCTTTATGGGGCTTCCGGTATTGGTATTGGCGAGTACCAAAAAAAAATATCGGCACTCGTACTCTGTACTGAAAAACTGGTATCGGTGCTTCCCTACTATGCAGGTAATCAATATTAGAAGTATAGATTAAAGGTCCGCTATAGTAAAAAAAAATGTATTCTGGCAAGTGTGCGAGGTTAATATCTATTATAATAATTCATGCTGAATTGTCCAAAATTCAAGCCGTCTGTGGCCCTGTTGACAAAAGTCGATTTAAAAATTGACTGAGCCAGGTGGACAATTATCTAATTCTCTCCGATCCCAGATAGTCACTGTTCGGGTATTCAGGCAGTCAAGGATGTCTGAATAAATAACCTGCAATGCATATTCCTATAGAGGAATCTGTTACAGGTTCATATTGGTTCAATCTGACAGGTTCATATTGGTTTTCTCTTGTTCATCCCACAAGCTCAATGAGAGTAACTGATGCATGTATGGCTAGCCCTACTGTGTCATTGTCCTAGAATCCAAAATGCTGGTTGCCCTGGTTTTGAGACTCCAGGTTTTACTGTGTCTTAGAATCCACAATGTCGGTTGCCCTGGTTCTGAGACTCCAGGTTTTACTGTGTCATAGTCCTAGGATCCAAAATGTCGGTTGCCCTGGTTCTGAGATTCCAGGTTTTACTGTGTCCTAGAATTCAAAATGTGAAATACGCAGCAGAACTGGCAACTACAAACGGAGACGAGCTACGCTGTTGAGAACTGCCCTTTTGCTACACGCTAGTCTGGGCCCGCGATACACAGGACACCTGTCCCTAATATCTTACAGATTGTAGTAGATGTATCAGACATACACATCGTGGCCACCGATTATATATATTAATGACATTGTGAGATTCTGACCTGTCATGTAATGGTGCCTTATTGTGATCAATGTTCACCTACTTCTACTGTATGTTGACAATGTTACTATGTTTTTGGGGCTGTGCCTCTATGTCTCATTGTACCTTGTTTTCTTTTATTCAATAAAGCTGATTTCTGATTTTAAAAAAAAGAATTCAAAATGTCGGTTGCCCTGGTTCTGAGACTCAGGTTTTACTGCGTCATAGTCCTAGAACCCTAAATGTTGGTTGCCCTGGTTCTGATACTCCAGGTTGTACTGCGTCATAGTCCTAGAGCCCTAAATGTTGGTTGCCCTGGTTCTGAGACCCCAGGTTCTACTGTGTTATTGACCTAGAATCCAAAATGTTGGTTGCCCTGGTTCTGAGACTTCAGGTTCTACTGTGTTATTGACCTAGAATCCAAAATGTTGGTTGCCCTGGTTCTGAGACTTCAGGTTTTACTGTGTCATTGTCCTAGAATCCAAAAAGTTGGTTGCCCTGGTTCTGAGACACCAGGTTCTACTGTGATACGGTCCTAAAATCCAAAATGTTGGTTGCCCTGATTCTGAGACTCCAGGTTTTACCGTGTCATCATAGTCCTAGAGTCCAAACTATTTGTTGCCCTGGTCCTGAGACTCCAGGTTCTACTGTGTCATTATCCTAGAATCCTAATAGTCGGCCTCCCTGGTTCTGAGACTCCAGGTTTCACTGTCTCATTGTTCTAAAACCCTAAATGTAGGTGTTCCATGGCCCCCAAGTGTCACCATGTCATTATTCTAGAATTCCAGATGCCAACGTCCATTACTTTGGCACCCCAGGCATGTTAGTATGCTGAATCTGGTTGGTTACAAGTAGAGCCAAGCCGCACAAATTATGTTATTTGGGAATTACCAAATTGGTTTGGATCCACACAATCCAATTTTCCTTCCAGGGATGTCCAGAGGGGGTTATGGGAATTGAGCTTATAATATTAGACTGCAACTGGTTTTAGAAAAAAAAAAAATCTGTTCAGAGCTCACGGGACCAGACACATGAGGACGCCAGGCTTAAATAATTAGGGGGATTATCTCTGTAAAACACAAGACCTAGATTACTAATGATGTTTTCCTACAGGACCGTGGGCACACAAGGCATGCACAGATAGAACAGCTAGCCCCGGCCGCTGGTCCCTCTTTCGAGTTATTTAAGGACACGTTAAGGAACGAATTAATAAAAAGTGAGCAAATCCACTTTCTGGCCTGCAACCCAGAGGCTCAATAAGCCTTTAACTAGGAGAGACATCTGATGTGAAACCTAACCCAGGCACGGCTTAAATCTTTAAGTCCTCCAAACAAACAATTTGGAGGAAACCACTGAAAAGCGACAGACTCTTCAAAATACTCGCCGATCACCAGCCTGAATTTTAAACATAGGAAAGAAAAACCATTAATTCCTGGGAGAGGAAACAAAAAAACATTAAATGCATTATGGAAAAGCCTCGGGCCGGCAGGATCGGTCTTCAGCGCAAAGGCGAAGGACTTGTTGGGATTCACTACCCATAGACCTGCTTATAAAAGGAATTAAACACGTTCAGTGAAAATGCTTAAAGGGGGGTTACTAACATGAGCGGATAAGGCTTGTTACTGTTGTCCCGGGACATGACCCAGCTAGGATGTATCTCCGGATAGTGTTACGTTGTGTCCGAGAAACATTTTCCTGCTGTATACCACAACAATGGAAAGCAAGTGGAGGATAGAAGAAATACATAAGAATGATAGATTATCTATAGGAGGGATGCACCAATACCGGTTATTCGGTATCAAGTACGAGTACCAAAACTTTGCTTTCAGTACTCGCCGATACTGTTTACCGATACCAGTGCTTCCGCTGGCATGGAGACGGCTTCCCCGGCAATCAGGAAGCCTGGCGGCATGCTGATTGGCTGGAAAGCCGGCTTCCCAGCCAATCAGCAAAGGAGCTGGCTTCCTGGCCAATCAAGAAGCCAGGAAGCAGGGTATTAATCGCCAGCTAGCTTCCTGATTTCCCTGGAAGCCGGTTCATGTTCCCCAGCGGTACTGCAGGTCATAGAAAATCTTCCTCTACCAGAAATTCCGGTATCGGGGAAGGTATCGGAGCATTTGGGTGATCACCGATACCGAGTACCGTTACCAGTGCTTCCGCTAGCATGGAGTTGGCTTCCCGGGCAATCAGGAAGCCGGGCGGCACGCTGATTGCCTGTAAAGCCGGCTTTTTAGCAAAACAGCATCGAGCCGGCTGTTCAGCCGGCCCGATGCTGATTGGCCGGGAAGCCGGCTTCACAGGCAATCAGCAAGGAGGCGGCTGTTCGGTCAGCTCGATTCTGATTGGCTGGGAAGCCGGCTTACCAGCCAATCAGCATGGATTCGGCATCCAGGCCAATCAGGAAACCGGGAGGCAAGTCATAACTCGCCACTCTGCTTCCTGATTGCCCGGAAGCCGGTTCATATTCCCCTCAGCACTGCCGGTCATGAGAAATCTTCATATGACCGGTATGAGGGAAGGTATCGGAGCATTTGGGTGAGTACAAGTACTCGCCCAAATACTCAGTATCGGTATCAGTATCAGTACTAGTATCAGTATTGGTGCATCCCTAATATATAGGATACCAATATCTGGCAGAGTCCAGAAGAATTAGACCCTTGCTGACCAGAGGTCACTGAAGCTTAGATACCCGACCAAGCTCACATTTTAAAAACATTTCAAGCTATGTGAATGGGAACATGTGACCAATACAAAATAGGTTTTATCCCAATTTGGCTGTAAAAGTGGAAATACACTTTAAATTTATGTTATTATAAAAAAAAATGTTGATCTATCACAGGGCTAAATGGCCCGTGTTCAGGTTGAGGTATAAATGACCCCCCATCCTCACAGAAACGTATAAATTCTCAGTCAGTTGAACGCTCTCCTGACCTCTGCTGCGTGATAAAATTGTCCATCAGGGCGGTAACGGCCGTGAATGGTTTCTACAAAGAGTCGTCGGCGTGCCAGAGATACAGGGCGAGGCGTGGTTTGCGTTGGAATTGGCTCTTTCCAGATACAACATACATGTAATATTGGTCCAAAGCACAAGATGATTTATATGAAGTCGTGAAGTCTGCGAGTATTTTCACATTTCAATCAAAAAGAAAATGAAAGAAAACCCAGATAAGGGCAAAAGACAAACCCCCTCCTCCATAGGGCCCATTCACACTGCTACGCTGCGGTGGAACACGCACTATGCATTACGGCAAAGCATGTAAATGCACAAAATATGGTGCAGTGCCATTTATTTTGAATGGCACCTTGATTCACCCGGGGGGCACTAAGGGGCACACTTGTGTTCTGGTACACATCCGTGCGTTGCACCACACTGTATAAAGGAGCATGTCCATTGTAATGTGCACTGTGTAATGTGTGAAGTGGAATACTATATAGAGTCACTTGAGTGACAGCTCTGAGTTTTCTGGGACTGCTGACATCACATCCAAGATGGCGGCACCCAGCAGCAGTCTCGGAGCTTTTCGATGTCTACACAAGGAAGGATTTCACATGTAACACGCATACAATACATTCAATGCTCATGTCATCTTAGGGGAAGATTGCTGCTGGAATGACTGGCTGGCGATGGGGTCCTTTTCAAATCCCTTATTCTGAGACTGCAACCTGCATTACATATACCTCATAAAGACATATATACATCACCATATATACATCATCATATACACATCACCATATATACATCATATATACATCATAAAGACATATATACATCATATATACGTCACCATGTATACATCATATATACATCGCCGTATACATATTATAAACATCACCGTATACACATCATATATACATACATCATATATACATAACCATATATACATAATGATATACACATCATGTATACATCACCTAATATACATCATATATACATAACCATATATACATCATATATACATCACCATACATACATCATATATACATGATATACACATCATATAGACATCACCATACATACATCATATATACATCATCATATACACATCACCATACATCAAATATATACACATCATCATATACATCACCATATATACATCACCATATATACATCATATACACACCATATGTACATCATATACACACCATATACCATATATACATCATATATACATATATGCCTCATCATACATACAGTATATCATATACAGTATAATCATCATATATACACGCTACAAAATATCCATATAGCATGTCACAATGTCAGGATCATACAAAGATGTCTGAATACAAAAGGAAAGTAAATCATGTTCGGGGGAGCCGCAAGTAATCTCAGCTTCTGCAGCTCTATTAGGATGAGAAGGAAAGTCTTGCTAATGTCATTAATTGACAGGACCTTACAGACGGGTCAACCACTCTGACCTCCCTGGCTTTGCTTTTCTCAGTCTTTGTTCTGGAGAATTCAATCACAGGAGGGCAAATAAGAATACTGAACTCCGACTTCTGAGCATTGGGTGAGGGGTGTTCTTTGTGTCTCTTTGCCTGCTGCTTAATGTGATGCAATCTCCTTTTTTCAAGACTACATATCCCATCATGCATTGCTTCCAGCAAATAGTGATAACGTTACATTGTTCAAGAACACATATCCCATCATGCATTGCTTCCAGCAAGCAGCGGTGATGTTACAGTGTTCAGATGTTGAGTTGTAGTTCAGAAGGCAGGCTCTGTGAGAGCGGTGACACCAGGAAGTGCATATTCACAGGGCTGAGTGAGATTGTGTCAGCGTATTGAGGAAGTCCATCCTATGAGCATCTTCAGTTTACAAACTTCTAGCTGGATCTGGTTATTAGCAGTGGGACAGAATTCATGGAATTGTTAGTTTTTGACCGTAGATGTAATTTTCAGAACATAGGACGGCATGAATTGGTGTCTTTTTTTGGGGGATGGGGGTTCAGTTTCACCTTTAAAAAACCCCCAAAATGTTAAAAAAAGTTAAAACCAACCAAAAATGTAAACAATGACATGACCGGCTCTACACACAGAACCCGACACTCACAGTGTGGAAGGATGTTCCAGTCATTTCTCAGCTCAACAGTGCAGGACGGCAGCGCGGTGATAGATCAGGCCCCGCTGTCACACCGGAGAAGCTGCATTGAGGGCCACAAGCTGATTTTTCAGGCACACTGCTGTTCTTTCCCGATGAACAGAGCCGGGTCATCTGTCAGGGCCCCCATGGGCCCCCACAGATGTTGAAATGCTTGAATGCCAAAGGGGGGGGGGTAGCTCTGTCTTCTGCATATCCATTATACACCCCCCTCCCCACCCCCTTTATCTGCATTTATATTTAATATACAAAACACATTCCATATTTTACTCGCGTCCAATTATTCCTTTTTTTTACCAAAAATAATGAAGTTATCTGTCCATAAACAAGGAAACATTTATTGTATATTTCAAATGAAACTTATACAAGTTCCTGAATTTGACTTGAAATCGTCTCTTGTAATCACTCAGAGCTCAGACTGGGGGCAGGAGAGACAAGACAAGAAGCCGGTCCATTGTTCTGAATGCAAATGTCGACCAGCAACATGCTGACAGTAGCAGGGAGCAGAGTGGCAGAGAGATGGGCTGCTGCTGTATAGTCACTGTCCAGTCAAAGGCTGGGGGTGGAGCGGTGACCGGGCTTTATTGCTTTACTGTGGAAGAGAAAAGTAAAGTCACTAGCCTTGCTCTACTGCCTGGCAGAGCTGTGTGAATCCTGGGACTGGAAGGACAGCAATACAAATGATTTGGTGGGTAAAGCTGCTCCCACATGTGTATTTCAGCTGCACAGTGACACATACACATCTTCATCTCTCCCAAAACTTAGACAACTCTGGTCACATGGTCTCCAGGTACCAAGAACATGGCAGGATGTGGAGTCATTAGGGAATGCACGGAGTCCATGATTTTCAGTGCTTAGAGCGAGATCAGAGGAATGCCAAGGCAAAACCAAGTGTACAGAACTACTGAGGGGAGAGAGAGAGAATTATTTGACATTATTGACACAAGAGAGAAAGAGAGAGAAGAGATAGAGAAAGAAAGAAAGAAAGAAAGAAAGAAAGAAAGAAAGAAAGAAAGAAAGAAAGAAAGAAAGAAAGAAAGAAAGAGTGAGAAAGAGAGAGAAGAGATAGATAAGAAAGAAAGAAAGAAAGAAAGAAAGAAAGAAAGAAAGAAAGAAAGAAAGAAAGAAAGAGTGAGAGAGTGATAAGAGAGCTAGAGAGAGAGAAAGAAGGCAGAGAGGGTGAGAGAGAAGAGAAAAGAAAGAAAGAATTGATAGATTAGAAAGATAAATAAATAAATAGATGAAAGAGAGAATAAAGAAAGAAAGAAAGAAAGAAAGAAAGAAAGAAAGAAAGAAAGAAAGAAAGAAAGAAAGAAAAAAAGAAAGAAAGAAAGAAAAGAGATGAGAGAGAATAGATAGAAGAGAGAGAAGAGATGAGAGAGAATAGATAGAAGAGAGAGAAGAGATGAGAGAGAATAGATAGAAGAGAGAGAAGAGATAAGAGAGAATAGATAGAAGAGAGAGAAGAGATAAGAGAGAATAGATAGAAGAGAGAGAAGAGATAAGAGAGAATAGATAGAAGAGAGAGAAGAGATAAGAGAGAATAGATAGAAGAGAGAGAAGAGATAAGAGAGAATAGATAGAAGAGAGAGAAGAGATAAGAGAGAATAGATAGAAGAGAGAGAAGAGATAAGAGAGAATAGATAGAAGAGAGAGAAGAGATAAGAGAGAATAGATAGAAGAGAGAGAAGAGATAAGAGAGAATAGATAGAAGAGAGAGAAGAGATAAGAGAGAATAGATAGAAGAGAAAGAAGAGATAAGAGAGATAAAAGAGAGAGAGAGAGAGAGAGAGAGAGAGAGAGAGAGAGAGAGAGAAGGAAGAGATAGATAGAAAATAAATAAATAGAGAGAAAGAGAGAGAGAGAGAAGAGATAAGAAAGAAAATAAGAAGGAAAGAAAGAAAACAGATAGATAGATAGATAGATAGATTATATAATGTTACAGACCCTGTGATTGGATCTGTGAATGACTGATGGAACACACACAGCCGCTCCAAATTCCACTAAATACAACATTTTGCTGGAAGATGAACCCCGAGATTAGGGTAAGTGGGGGGCCGTACCATGAATATGGGTGTCACATGAAACCTGGTCCGTGGTGTTATATTCTTTTAAAAACAAAAATATAACATTGAATTGAAGTGAACCCTAAAGTAGTGCGATTATTCTTCGTATCTGTAGTAAGAGTAACAAGATGAACGCCATGATGTAAAACATGAAAGTACTTTATTTTTCTTTGGGGTGTTTTAAGTATTAAGTATAAAATATTAATATTTTCTAAAAAATAAATTGTTTCTGTGTTTAAAAACATCCCCAAGAAAGCGTATTCCCGACTCCTGATGGGAAATGAAATAAACATTGCGCAGAATTTGTAACAAGTGACATTTGTTTACACACAGAGATCTCAACCCAAACTACAAGATATTTCTTTACGTTTCCCAAATACAAACACTGCGAAGTTTAGACAAAGTTACCAAAGCCAGAGGTTCTAACAAAATGAAGAAGATGGAAATTCATCAAGCACTGTTGTTGTTGCCTTGTATCGCCGTCCATAAATCCTGACGTAGTGTTTACTGAACGCCAGTCACATGACAGCGCAGGCTTACTTCTGAACAGAAGTGCTGCACTGTGTTTAACAGTCATTAGTCTTAATGATGGCGTTAATGATGCTGAATGGTGCAGAGGTCTGCTCCCGGGCTCTGTTCAATGTAACAAGGCAGGAAATGGTAGGAAGGTATTAAAGTGCTACCTAGATTCCAGAACGCCGTCATTTATAAAAGGCAAAAAGTTTGGGTTAGAATTATACAACTTTTGACTCATAAATACATCATATACCCCCAGAAGTTCATATAATAGCGATTGTTATACAAACAGGATGCTGCCTGTCCACTGGAAATAATCACTAATCAATTCTCTTATACTTTATAAATGGAACGCTACACCTCCCAACATGGCCGACCACTGGACACCATCATAATACAATTCTATTACACTCTATACATAGAGCACTACACCCCCAACATGGCCGACCCCTGGACATGGTCATAATACAATTCTATTACACTCTATACATAGAACACTACACCCCCAACATGGCCGACCACTGGACACCATCATAATACAATTCTATTACACTCTATACATAGAACACTACACCCCCCAACATGGCCGACCCCTGGACATGGTCATAATACAATTCTATTACACTCTATACATAAAACACTACACCCCCCAACATGGCCGACCCCTGGGCATGATCATAATACAATTCTATTACACTCTATACATAGAGCACTACAATTCCCAACATGGCTGACCACTGGACTCCATCATAATACAATTCTAATACACTCTATACATAGAACACTACACCCGCAACATGGCCGACCACTGGACTCCATCATAATACAATTCTATTACACTATATACATAGAGCACTACATCTCCAACATGGCCGACCACTGGACATGATCATAATACAATTCTATTACACTCTACATAGAACACTACACCTCAAACAGGGCCAACCACTGGACTCCATCATAATACAATTCTATTACACTCTATACATAGAACACTACAATCTCCAACATGGACGACCACTGGACATGATCATAATACAATTCTAATACACTCTATACATAGAACACTACACCTCCCAACATGGCCGACCACTGGACTCCATCATAATACAATTCTATTACACTCTATACATAGAACACTACAACCCCCAACATGGCCGACCACTGGACTCCATCATAATACAATTCTATTACACTCTATACATAGAACACTACACCCCCAACATGGCCGACCACTGGACACCATCATAATACAATTCTATTACACTCTATACATAGAGCACTACACCCCCAACATGGCCGAACACTGGACTCCATCATAATATAATTCTTTTACACTCTATACATAGATCACTACAGCCCCCAACATGGCCGACCACTGGACATGATCATAATATAATTCTATTACACTCTATACATAGAACACTACACCCCCAACATGGCCGACCACTGGACACCATCATAATACAATTCTATTACACTCTATACATAGATCACTACAGCCCCCAACATGGCCGACCACTGGACATGATCATAATATAATTCTATTACACTCTATACATAGATCACTACAGCCCCCAACATGGCCGACCACTGGACATGATCATAATATAATTCTATTACACTCTATACATAGATCACTACAGCCCCCAACATGGCCGACCACTGGACATGATCATAATATAATTCTATTACACTCTGTACAGACATGTACAGAGGGAGCTCCGTCTACTACAATCTGCCATTCTGGGATGTCTAGTTTCTCCAAGAGTTTAGGGGCAGCAGATGTCCATTGTATGGTATGAAGCTGGAGTGGTCCTCCTTTCTGCCCACTCTAGGACAGGAATGTTCACACGCTGTGGTCCCTCAGCAATCTGCATGGTCAGGTTGGCTGTATAAACAGAGGACAGGAGATATTGGTAGTGTGTCCAGTTTCACTTTCATGGACAGTCTAGAGAAGGTCAAGGCCACATGTGAGCAGGAGATCAGAGGGCGCTCTCAAGCAGAGAAGCCTGGCATTAGTCAAATTCCAGCCGGAAACCTCCTCCTGCCTGAGCTGAGGCCGTGAAGGGTTCCCAGGCCAAATGTTTTTCACATTAGGGCTTCTTTCAGTTATTTTACCAGCCTGTGAAAATATTTATCTGATAACAGACAGCTGATGATAAGTCTCATGGAAGATAATAATAGCTAGGCCTGCAGCAACAGGCAGCTCAGTGGTTCGATGACTATGGCGTTGAGATCCTGGTTTCAGTTCCCAACCCGGGACACTATCTGCGTAGAGTTTGCACTTGACAAAAAACATCCATGGGTAACCCAGGGGCTGGATCAGTCCGCAGGCGAGTCTGTGGTGGACAGCACAGGAGAGGAGGTGAGTATAGAGCTGGAGAGCTGAACGTTTTTTTCAAGAGATGTTGGAGGATCAAACTTTCTCTTTTTTGCTCAAGCTGGTATCAACCTTTAACCCTTTTGCTGCTGGGTTGTTGTTTTTTTTTGCACACATGTTAAAATGCACATTTTAGGCCTGACGATTGCTTAAAACCCCTAAAAATATATATGCTGAACGGAGGAACCCTGTTAAAGCAGGTGTAAACCCAAAGTCTAACCTGAATGACATCATGCTCTTAGCGACCTGAGATGCTCAGCCTGGCATCTCAGCCAGCTCACCTGATGTCACCGCCTGCCTAGAGTCCCTCTGAGCTCCTGGCCACCAGTGACGTCAGTGTGCTGGACGTGATGGCAGACAGAGCGCAATCTGGCATTCACTGCTGCTGTTGCTACAATCCCTCCCCACCCAACCACCCGACCCTCCTTTCCCCCGCCGACAAGTGAACAAGTGATCATTGCCTGTCAGTGACTCAACCCCACCACCACCACCACACACAACCCCTCAAACGAAATCACCTCAGGCAGCAAAAACCATGGGGACGGACCTGAATGGTTCAGTCGAATGTAACATTTTGCAAATATCGCTATATGGCCACTAGATGGAGGTGAGGAGCATAGGAAAGAGATTTTTTTTTTCCTATGCTCCTCAGCTCCATCTATCGGCCATAACGTGGTATTTTCCAAAATTACATTAGACTGGAAAAGAAAAATATACTAAGAATCACGAATAACGAAATATTCGAACTGAATTTTTCTGCAGCTTACATGTCTAGTGGACAAATAATATGGAATCCAGGAGTCGGTCTGTCCAATCCAGGAGCCAGCAGTAATTTTTTAGGAGTCTGCTTCATTGACAATGACCAGAAAAAATCAAAAAAAATAGGTGCCAGCTGTTATTTTTAAGGAGCATTGGCGACCTGGCTCCTGGGTTTTGTCCAGCTCTATGTTACAGCTCATATGTGATTGGGTTAAACTGTATCTGCTCTGTTAGGGTTTCGTTACTACACGTAGCCAGCTTACTGTAGATGCCAGGAGACCACGGCGGGGTTCTCTTTTATCTACGGCACTTCTTTAAACAGACACACTTTTGAACGATGGTGGCACCCGTGCAGGGGGTGGGGGAAAAAGCGCTGCGGGGAGCCACTATAAAACGAGGAGTTAGAAACTTTTAAAGAAAAAGAGCAACAGCCTCCAGCAAAGGAGGGTCTCCTTTAGGAGAAATAACAAAAAAAATAGGCTTTAATATCACTTTAAAATTCAGTCATTTGGTGCATCTGATGGAATTTCATATAGTTCTGGCATCACCCACTGTATATGCAATGGAAAAGCCAAGTCATAACACAAAGTTAGCTGAAACATCAGAAAAAAAAAAAGACATTTTATTATGGGTTGAACGCCGTGCAAAAAAAATATATTTATAGCTCTCTGTAACATATTTGGTCTTGCAAAATGTCAATTTATCCTTTACGAACTCCGATAGAGTCAGAATGATTTCCTTTTATTTGATAAAAAATAATAAAAGAGCGAGGTAGGGAAGAAGGGCAGAACAAAAAATATCCAACCGGCTTTATAATTTATATCAGCAGGGTCCAATATGTCTTGGTGCGGTCAGCCGTGTTTGTACAAAACCCACCACATCCTGGTGGTCTGAGCGCTCGGCAAATTACCGAGTAATATAATAAAAGGTTTTGGATGGGTCCGGCATTTTTGGACAAGCGGAAAACCCTTTATTTTGCGGGAGCGACGCTGGCTCAAAGCTTTTCTGACGGTCGGCCACTTTTTAGAGCGCGCCAAAGTCCTCCGCCGTTGAGGACCGCAGGCGGGCTTATTCAATAAACAGAACATGACCTAAGAGCAAAGTGCACAAGCCCACAGGAGCCAATTACTATTCACTGCGTCCGGAGCCAGACCAGCGCAAATTTCTCTTCCTGTAGTTGGAAACATGTAAGCAGTATAGAGTCCCAGCACATCGTCTCCTGTTATAAGATCAGCAGTGTAATAGGAATACATAGTAGAGTTGTTTCTGATAATGCAATCAAAGCTTACTTGAAAAAATCCCTTTTATGTAGTGAGCACTGCCTTCTGTCTGCCCATCACTCCCAACAACCTCCTGGTTCCCAGTGTGCTTTGCCTCTCTTTCCCTGCTGCTTGATGTCATTAAATCTCCATTTCTCAACACTACATATCCCACCATGCATTGCTTCCAGCAAGCAATGATTATGTTACATTGTTCAGACAATTAAGTGCATCTTCACAGTGCTGAGTGAAATGGCTTCAGGGCATTGAGGAAGTCCATCCTAGGGACATCTTCAGTTTACAAACTTCTAGATGGACATGGTTATTAGGAGTGGGCTTGAACTTATGGAAATTAAATGTAGAAATATATACAGCATACAGTATATTGTTAGTTTTTGACCATAGATACCCTTCCAACGTAATTTCAAAACTTGTTTTCATTTTTTGAAGATCGTTAGTGATTCTTGTAGGTCGTAAGCCTCACACGAGCAGGGCCCTGTAAACCTTTTGTACGGCATATATAATTGTACTGTCTCCCCATATGTTGTAAAACTGTTGGCGCTATATAAATCCTGAATAATAATCATAATAACCATAATAATAATTATTATTATTTTTATTATATAGGATTTATATAGCGCCAACAGTTTGTGCAGCACTTTACAATATAAGGAAGACATTACAATTACAATACAATTCAAGACAAGATGGTAAGGAGGGCCCTGCCCGTGAGGGCTTACAGTCTAAAAGGGAGGGGCAAGTGATACATGAGGAGGGAGCTGTGTGGGGATGAATTGTTTGAGAAAGTGATAGTTCAGTGGTTTTGCCTAAAGGTAGTCAGAGTAGGAGATAGATGGGCAGGCTGGGGTAAAGAGTTCCACAGAATGGGTGAAATGTCCTCTTTCAGGCACTTCCTGTTATGGGGTTACAACTGTCTCCTAATTGTACTCCTGTGTCCCTATCATACACGCCCCTAGTTCCCAACACACATTGCACAGATACAGTCCATCGTTGTTACCATGAGGAAGCTGGTCTACTCTAGAGCAATCATATGTAGACAATTCTGGTGTAAGTGCAAGCAGACAGGAAGTGACTGAATGAGGCTAGAAGAGATCAGCAGCACTTAGACGTAACAAAATTCTTTGAATTATTTGAATTATTTTTTTTTAAAGGGACCATTGATTATGTTATAAGGGTCTACATCTCATGTTCTAAGTTCTGTATTCAACTGGAGCTTATCCTATAAGTATATAAACATATCTGAATGGTATTGACCAACAAGTTTGATCTCCATGAGAGGAGAAGCTTATTTTCAGTGCAATTATTCACATCAGGCCCAGAGAAACTCCAAACCACGCAGCGCCAAATCTGAGGTGCTCCGCAGGTCGGCGGACTTTCAAGGAAAGGTTTTCATTTCCAAAGATCCCCCTCCCCACCACCAAAAGTTACAGTAACCCAAGTTTGGCCCCGACAGTCGATAAATTACGTCCTACGGTAACAGCAACATCATCGCATACAAAGGGGAAAAAAATTGTCAGATCGAAAAGATGACTACTGAGGCGCGGTGCATGTTGATGGACTCCATATGCTTTATTTAAACAAGAGTTTAACTCTGCCGAGAAGGACCTGACGGCTGACATAACAAATGGATCACACTTCAGTAATTCGGTGCTAGGAGATACTGGGAGAATAACACGGATCAAAGAGGAGTTTAACCCAGTCGGGCAAGCTCCGTTCCACGCGATCAACCTCGTGACGGACGGCGCGTAAGATGCTGGAACGGAAGTCGCTGCTTCACAAACAGCAAAAAGTCGCACAACAGTTATTGCACTTTCTCATCTTTTTGGGTTATTATTTGGGTTCAAGCTTTGAGGAAGCACCATTTGTATCTAAAAAATATTATTTTAGAAATATGACCAAAACAATATGGCAGAACTGGACAAATGCTAGGAGCCAGCTGGTTAATTACAGCTGGTGCCCAACTTTTAAATGTTTTTTCTAGTTGTTGTCAATGGAGCTGACTCCTAAAAAATCTTGCTTGCTCCTGGATTGGACAAACTGGCTCCTAAATTCCATAATGCTTTGTCTACCCCCGCAGGAGCCTTTTACACATATATCATATTTTCTTTGTATTTCCGTTTTGGCTGGGCACCAGCAGGCTTCTCAGTGGTATTTTCTATATTCGTCCCCTCCCACCAAGCAATGATGAACATGGGATCCTCTTACAGCTGGACTACCTAAATCCCAGTAACTTTACAAGGGAGAGTGCCCTTGTAGGCAGCTGGTGTCTGATAGGACCAGTACTGTCAATGCCTATTGCAACCCTTCAGAGGAGGACCACAGCACCTTCGTACATTTTTTTTTGTGTGTTGTGATTTCGCGATTCCCATTTTTAGTTCACAGGGGAAGTCGTATTTGATGCACGTACCGCGGACTACAAAAAACATAAAACAAACCCTTATCAATATCTAAGGTATGGAGAGGACAAACGTTGGTACTTTACCTAGAAACTCAATTCTGCTTTAAGCCCCAAACTTAACCTTCACCCTAAATCCTAACTCTAATACTTAACCTTAACCCTCACTCTAACCACTAAATCTAACGCTCAACCTAAACCATAACCCTTAACTCTAATACTCAACCTAAGCCTTAACCCTCACTTTTACCCCTAACTCTAATACTCAACCTATGACATAACCTTAACCCTCACCCTAACCCCTAACAGTGCCACTCAACCTCAACCCTAACCATAAGCTTTAACCTAACCCTTGGGCGGTGTTTGCCCCTGTGGGGCACCAGAAGTGTATATGTACTTGGGCAGCCAGCAAAAAAAAAAGCAATCACCAACTTGTTCAGGCTCAACAATTTCAGCAATGGCCAAAATTATTGGCGCTGGAAAAAAAACATTCAAGCTAATGTGCCAGAAATTATATACATTGTATGCTGCCATGTACTGGCATCAGAAAGGAAAATTACCGATAGGTAAGTATACAATTTTCCGTTTATATATATAAAATACACACACACACAAAGAAATGTTGCCACCAACATATAGTAAACCAGATTATTACTAAATTAGTTTTTGGTCGATGGTATTTGTTTTGTTTTTTTACAGTATAGGTTTTTAAACTGCTGTGTTATATCTATACACATTTAAGACATGACAAAATGATTCCCAGAGCACTGTTGGTTAGCAAAAGAGATGGCACAGCAGATGCTGATTGCTTTATTGCTCCCTTGGTCTGACTGAATCCTAATACTCAGCTGTCTGATGAGAAAAGAGCTACTGCTGAAATAGTGGAACATGACAAAAGTGGACTGGAGCTTTATCTTGAGGCTAAAAGGAAGAAACCCACATTTTGTATTTACTTGACTAATATAAAAATATTTTGAAAGTTTAATTGATTACTAAAAAAAAGAAAATATGTACAGAATCATTTCACTTCACATTGCTTTTAATTGGAAATGCAAAATTACAATATGAAACATTGTAGGCCCCAGCTGTGCTCTCAGAGAACCTTCAATGGGCATATGCAAAAAGCCTGTCTACTTGTAACTACTCAGCCTTCTGCCTTAAGTCAGTGACTTCCCAACCCTCTCATCCATCTACATCATGTGAGTAACTTTTCAACCCTCCACACTGCAGGTCTCTGCAACATCAAAGGGGATGTGGGTTAGGGCTTCATTAAAAGCTGTTAACCTTAATTCTATGCAGTCTGATCTTTTTTTTTGTCTCACTGCATAGCGGCCCGAAGGTCGACAGATGCCCGAGAAATGACTGTACATCCCCAGGAAGGTCAGAGGTGACTCTTCACACCGAAGAATACTGGAGATTGTTTGGTAACAAGAATCAAAAACGACTGTCCTGTAATAAGAAGCAGGATGTGCCCGCTAACAGGGATCTCATCTGTGGATTTAATATTTGTGACCCCGGGGAGGGGAGTCAGGAGGGCAATTCCCACACAGAGCTTTCAGCTGGCTTGCTTTGGTGGCACAGTCCACTTGGAATGATAATAGGACGACTTTCTTGGAAGGCACTTGCGATTATGGCCGTGTCACCGGTGCGTCCTCTAAAGTGTAAGCTAATTGCTTAAGAGTGGGAAGACTGGACCAGTAGCAACTTTGTACCAGTTCATCAGCTGCCCAGGACAAAATAGAGAACTAGAAAAGTATGCAAATTAGTTCTGACTTCATGCTGACTCCACGTGTTGCATTCAGTGACTCAGAAAGCACTAAAGACAA
This sequence comes from Nanorana parkeri, assembly GCF_000935625.1. Classification (NCBI taxonomy): domain Eukaryota; kingdom Metazoa; phylum Chordata; class Amphibia; order Anura; family Dicroglossidae; genus Nanorana; species Nanorana parkeri. The sequence goes on along the minus strand of NW_017306399.1, from coordinate 1,823,668 downwards.
AGGATCAGCAGGACAATCAGACAATGGGCATTTCAAAAGGAGGTCGGCAAAGCAGCTATATACACTGAGTGGCCAGTTTATTATGACCACCTGACGTTTGTAGGCAAATTAGCTATAATTTTGCGCTGAAGTTGCTAGAGGGCCAGACCATTATAAATAGGGAAGAAGGTTGGTTACCACAACAGTAGAAGTGATTTGTTTCTGAAGATACGGGGAAACAACGCGATGTAACCGCCTTTGAACGCGGGATGATTGTTGGCGCTCGGAGCCATGGAGCGAGTATCAGCAAAACAGCAGAATCTTTAAATGTTCAAGAGCAGCTGTTGTTAAAGTGTTTAAAGACTGGACTGTCAGCCGAAAATCTGGGTCTGAACGTGCGAATTGTGGCCGTCAGCGACTAGTCAATGTTAGGGCAGAACGGAGAGTGGCAAGACTGGTACAAGACAACAGAAGGGCAACAGTGCCGTGTCAGATTACTCGCATCACCTTTCAACATCTCGTGGAGTCATCTCGTGGCCCAACGAAGTACTGATGGGGTGGTCATAATAATCTGGCCACTCAGTGTATATACTACAGTATATGGACACCCTGCCAAATGATTGGGTTCAGGTGTTGCTAGTGAAGGGTACGGTTAATGCTACAACATACAAAAACATTTTAGACAATTGTAAACTTCCAACCTTAGTGATAACAGTTTGGGGAAGAGTCCGTTTCAGCTCCTGCACGATTGTGGCTCTGTGCACAAAGTCAGCTTCCTAAAGACATGGTTTGATGAAGTTACTGTGGAGGAACTTGAGTGGCCGGCATAGTGACCTAATCTCAACTCTTTAGGACACCTTTGGGATGTATTGCAACACCGAAAACAAGCAGGTCTTCCCATGTAACATCAGTACATAACCTCACAAATGCTCATTTGGCTGAGTGGGCACAAATTCCCTCAGACACTCTACAATTGTGTTGAAAGCCTTCCTAGAAGATTGGAGGCTATTATATTCGTAAAAGGGAGCCTACTGCATATTAATGTCCATGGTTTTGAAATAGGATGTCCAAGAAGTTCATATACTGTAAGTGTGATGGTCAGCTATCCAGAAACCTTTAGCTGTATGGTGTAGCTCTCTCCACAAAAGAAATGCCACACAAAAATGAACTTTCTTGTTTTGGGTCGAGTGCACTCAGCTTTGCTCCCTAAAGAGTGTTCCTTGTTCTACATGCACTCATCACAAGCGCATTGGAGAAAACACAGGCCAGCGGTAAGAGTTAGCTTAGCTTCTTCACTGGGATGGAAAAGGTCTCCTTCCTGGGAACAATGATAGCAGGAAGGTTCGATGGGAAATCAAGCCATCTACCACTCCAACACAAAACTGAGATACCACGATAAATAATTGTCTAGTTGTGTTTGCCTTCTAAATTTCCTAAATCAAAAGTCGGATGATGTTCATTCACAGTCCAATGAGATGCTGAAAGGTGACGCAATATACTGCAGTCCCTAAATTAATCTTTCTCAGCCACGGTTCTCTGGAACCCTAATGTTCCTTCAGAGGTTGCTAGAGGTTCCATGAGCAACCAGCAATTTCTGTCTCTCACATAAGTAACCATTGGCACCAATGATCTATCTTTGAGGAGGGCATTCTTCCCACTGACCACCAATGTAAGGAGCATTCTACCCACTAACCACCATTCTGCCCACTAACCACCAATGTAAGGAGCATTCTACCCAATGACCACCAATGTAAGAAACATTGTTCCCACTGACCACCAATGTAAGGAGCATTCTTCCCTGTGACCACCAATGTAAAGAGCATTCTTCCCACTGACCTCCAAATAAAGGAGCATTATTCCCACTGACCACCAATGTGAGGAGTATTCTACCCATTGATCACCAACGTAAGGAACATTATTCCCACTGACCACCAATGTACGGAGTATTCTACCCATTGATCACCAACGTAAGGAACATTCTCCCTACTGACCACCAATGTACAGAGTATTCTGCCCACTAACCACCAATGTAAGGAGCATTCTACCCAATGACCACCAATGTAAGAAACATTGTTCCCACTGACCACCAATGTAAGGAGCATTCTTCCCTGTGACCACCAATGTAAAGAGCATTCTTCCCACTGACCTCCAAATAAAGGAGCATTATTCCCACTGACCACCAATGTGAGGAGTATTCTACCCATTGATCACCAACGTAAGGAACATTATTCCCACTGACCACCAATGTACGGAGTATTCTACCCATTGATCACCAACGTAAGGAACATTCTCCCTACTGACCACCAATGTACAGAGTATTCTACCCACTGACCACCAATGTAAGGAGCATTCTACCCAATGACCACCAATGTAAGAAACATTGTTCCCACTGACCACCAATGTAAGGAGCATTCTTCCCTGTGACCACCAATGTAAAGAGCATTCTTCCCACTGACCTCCAAATAAAGGAGCATTATTCCCACTGACCACCAATGTGAGGAGTATTCTACCCATTGATCACCAACGTAAGGAACATTATTCCCACTGACCACCAATGTACGGAGTATTCTACCCATTGATCACCAACGTAAGGAACATTCTCCCTACTGACCACCAATGTACAGAGTATTCTACCCACTGACCACCAATGTAAGGAGCATTCTTGCCACTGACCCCCAATGTCAGGACCATTCTTCCCCGTGACCACCATGCTATTATACCCTGAGGCATAAAATTAGTGATTATTGGCATAGGGTTCCCTGAGACCTGAAAGTTATTGCAAAGGTTTATCTGTGTTAAACAGATTGAGAAAGGCTGCACTAAGTAGTGGTGCCACCCTCTGGCTATACGGTGTGGCAGGCTTGTGTGCATCTCAGCAAATAAAGGAAACAGTTCACATATGAAACATTCATCTCTAGCTGTCCAGCTGCAGTTCTCCTTTTATGAATCTTTTATTTTAAAAAAAATGAAAGCGGTTCAGGACAAATAAATTCCCCTCGGTATAATTTTAGTCAAATAAACTGGACAGCGGAGAGGTATAACTTTGCAGTACAAGCAATGGCTGTACAAACAATCCGTGGCCCCATTTCCATTTTGCCCCATGCCGCTGCCCTCCTATATGCTCCCAGCGTGCGGGTCGGAGTCTGGCACCCCATCGGACAGGCGCGGATCTCCATTTCACAACGATTACGGTCTCCGCAGTGAGGGCTGAATGGGGGCAGTGTAGGGAACAGCAGAGGCCAGGACGCATGCTGCTCTCCCACAGACGGGCGGCCTGGCCTTGCATACAAGATGTTTTGGGAAAGGGAGGGGGATCCAGTGTCAGCCTCGACCACTTTATGAAAGCCAGATGTGACGGAAGCGGGCTAAGGTGACTACACCAGAGGATTCGCTGTGTATAGGCTGCAAATAGGATGTCATGGCTCTGACAACCAAAATATGACTTCCTGCTCAAGGAATTGTCTTGTCTGACGGAAAGAACGTCCCAGGCCGCCGGGGCCAGGGTGGATTTCCAATGCCCGACATTTGTGCAACACATTGCAAGGAAGACAAATCTAACTCTAGACAGGGCTCTTTTAAAGCAGAGAGGTAACCCCACCTGATTGACATTTGGGCTCCATACATGCCACTACATTTTCATGAATTTTTTATTTTTAACATTTTTGAAACCTTTTAATTCATTTTTCATGAACTCCCATTGAAGTCTAGAGCTTAAACTGCACCAAAAGAAGTGCCTGCACCATGTTTCAAGCATAGGTGTGAACGGGCTCCATAGAAAATAATGGGATTCCTTATGTCATGCATTGTCACATGACAGCCAAATTGCTTAAAGGAGAACTATGGGGTGAGTGAAAATCACTCATCCTCATAGTTCGAGCCGACGTGCGACAATGAAACGGTCACACGTCGGCTCAATAGATCGGGAACACGTACCGTTGCTCGCTCGCTTCTCGATCATGTCCCTGCAGAGAGCCGTGACTGTCACTCACGTCTCTCTGCAGGGATTCCCCCCCTCCCCTGTCCGATCCCTCAGCGCTGACTGGCGGAACGGACGGGGAAGGGGGCGGGTACAGCTGGCTCTTCCTCTAGATAGGCAGAGTCATCTGTCAACCACGTAGCTGGGTGGATCTCGACAGTAATGTCGGGATCCGTTCCGGCTGCAGCGGTCTCAGTATACCACGAGCTGTATACTGAGCTTTGGGTCACGGAAGGATGCTAGTTTGTGTCCTCCCGTGACTCTGGGGAGAACTATGGGGAAAAGCACTGACCCCATAGTTCTCCTTTAATATCGCGCGTGTGTGAATAGGGACCTAGTCTGTTTATCAAAACCTATTGTCTTTTTTTTACTTTTTTCACCTATTGTCATCTTTTGTTGCATCTCATTGCTGACAACCTTTGCAGCCCCTTCCTGTCCTCACGCAATACAGTGATATCTGCATGGCATGCCACTGGATGGGTTTCCTTATGGTCACAATAGTGGACCGTGTCTGCGATGGACCGTGCCTGCTTAATGGGAGCTGGAATAGACACTTGTAGTCTCTATGGGAAACTCGACACAGGGTGACAACACAGTGCTTTGGGACACAGGGACAGGACATTGTCACCCTACAAAAGGTGGTGTCTGAACAAGGATGATCATGGAAGGTCCCCCAGGAATTATTTTAATGGAAGCTGCAGATCATGACTTTTGACATTACCATTCATATGTTAAAGAAAATATAAGATTTTATCAATTGGATTGACATATACGTTAAGACATTAGTAGGCGCCCATAATGGGACTTGTAGTCCACAGGTCCCATCATGGGGGCCCATTAATGTGTCCACATAGTGTAGATTGTCTCTTTCTCTGACCGCAGGGTTATGTGGTGGGTGAGAGGTTACGGAACAGCATTGTATTACCTATAATGATGCTCCAATGCTTGCATAGACGCACAACTGGGTGGCCAAGATCTAAAGCCTTGGGGCCAGTGGAGCTTTTGCACATGCTTAAAATGTTTTTAAAGCTACAACTTTTTTTCAGGTACAGTGATGAGTAGCTGGAACCTCTGCCCGGCTCCTTATTGCCATGTACGTCACCTTTGGGGAAATTTACCCTATTTGTCCTGGGGGCCAAAATCCTAAACTCACTAGAACAGGAATAGAGGGGAACTTTTCCAATGAGATGGGGGCACTTGTTGCAGTGACACTAAGAGGGGATTTCCCTCACTTTGGAGAGTTCCCCAAGTACCTGTTGTGTATACACGACAGGAAGTTAAAAGAGAACTATGGGGTAAGTGTTTTTCCCCATAGTTCTCTTTAGGGTCACGGGAGGACATATACTAGTGTCCTCCCGTCACCCTATGCTCAGTATATCGCGGGCCATATACTGAGAGCGCCGCAGCCGGGACTGATCCCGACAATACTGTCGAGATCCACCCAGCTGCGTGAGTGACAGCGGGCTCTGCCTATCTAGAGGCAGAGTTAGCTGTGCCCGCCCCCTCCCTCCCTCCTTCCTCCACTCAGTGCTGGAGCATCGGAGAGGGGGAGGGGGGAATCCCTGCAGGGAGCCATGACTTACAGCCACCGCTCACTACAGGGAGACGATCAGTAAGTGAGCAGATCGGCTGCAGCAACAGGTGGTTTTGTTATTGTATCTATTAAGTCGCTATTCATTTTTATCTTTGGCTGGAGTCTCGCTTTAAAAAAAATTGACATATCTCTAAAGCCAAAACTTGGATATTTAAGAATATTTCCATTCACTTCACTGTACTGGTGACGCAACAGGAAGTGAGAGGTAACCTCTACAAAGTGAGGGGGATCACCCTCTAAGACAGCTGTCACTGAAACAGGTGTCCCCATTGGAAAGTCCCCCCCCCCCCCCCCCT
>NW_017306399.1:1814758-1817013 GCF_000935625.1 Nanorana parkeri | reverse complement strand
ATGTGAAGCCCCCCCCCCCCCCTCACTTCCTGTTCTGGTGACCACTGTAAAAGTTTGGATTTTCTGTCTCAGTGTCAATAGACAACAGGGTGAATCTCCCCAAAGATGACACAGACAGTGATAAAAAAAACCCAACAAAGCGTAAACCTTCCTTAAAGAAACGTTAGATGCTTTAGATACACTGTAACACTTTAACCAAATCATTTTTAAAGAAGAACTCCAGGCAAAATCAAATGTTAACCCTTGCACCTAGGAAAGGTAACCCCACTGCAAGGGTTAAGATTTGATTTGCCCGGAGTTCTGCTTTAATACCCCTTCTAATAAGTTTAAAAGAGGAATGCTTGGGGCTCTGATGTCAAGAGTTGGCCGGCGAAGTCTCAGTAAAATTTCTTTTATTTCACAAAATGTAAGAGGAGAAAAATGAAAGCCATAAATTGTCACATGCTGCGCGTTCCCTGGAAATAAATGAATTTCTTATTTTTCTACCTGTGAGTGTCGGGAACGGGGAACGCCAATTTAATGAGCCTGGGAACAATGATATTAAGGCGGCGAGGTCATTCCAGCCTCCCACCCCAATTCCCTCGCCAAATAAATCACTTCTATTAGTGTAAGAATGGTTAATAATACTAATTATGATTTACAGCGGCGGGAAAGCCTGCAGGTCTGTACAAAGTATCTGCTTAAAGGAGACCCCCCCCAACAAGGGCTGCCTCCACTCAGTCCAGGAAGCTTCACCTGAATTCCGCTATTATATTAAAATGTATCTAAATGCAACAATGTCATTTATTGCAGATTATGCCTTTCCCTGAGATCTCGTGAGATTACAGATGAGATTTCCCAGCAATGCTCTGCTGATGTAACCTTCCCAGGATGCAATGCTTGGGCACATTACATCACTAATGCCCAAGAGGACCAGGAAGTGGAAAAACAAGAATTGTAGTAAAAATAAAAATATGTTTGTTTACCTAATGAATGTAAAATGATTTCATATCAGCATGCAGAGATGAATGCTGAGGTAATTTTGAGTGAAATGGGGTAAAGGTCCGCTTTATGTATGCTATGCACTCGATTAGTTCAACATCCATAATTCTGATCCCTTTTTGAGTCTTTCAGTTACCCTTTGTGGTGTTTTGGAGCCACCTAACCAAGGCCAGCGAGCTCTTTAACAAGCCGTTCATAGGAACAGAAAAACATCCCGGCACCTCTGAGACTCTTTTCTCTTCTGCAGGGTGAGGATTTGGAAGAATAAAATATATCTATGTATACGCATTAATCTTATATCTATCTATCTATCTATCTATCTATCTATCTATCTATCTATCTATCTATCTATCTATCTATCTATGTATAAGCATTAATCTTCTATATATACTGTATATATATCTATGTATACCCATTAATCTTATATATATATCTAATAGTTACTCTCAAGCAACCACCATCCCTATAGGCTATTGCAATTTGAAATTGCCAATTGCAGGCTGGCTATTGAAACCCCGCCCACTAAGCAGAGGAGCAGATCTGAGAGAGAAAGTTGCTGCTGCTCTGCTCAGTGGGTGCGTGCAATAGCCAGCCTGCTATTGGCTATTTCAAAATGCATTAGCCAATAGCAGGTTGGCTATTGAAACCCCGCCCACTGAGCAGAGGAGCGGACCTGAGAAAGTTCTCTATCAGGTCTACATCTCTGCTCAATGGGCGGGTACAATAGCCAGCCTGCTATTGCAATTTGAAAAAGCCAATAGCAGGCTGGCTATTGCTCCCCATTGTTTACATTTTGCTAACAACCACAAAATCTAGCTGCAGGCCGTCAGCAATTTGTAAACAACTAATTTTATTAGTAATTAAATAAATTGAGTTCCTAACAAAAATTTTTAGCTTGCACCAAATAACTGACAATTTTTTAGTGTGCATCCAGCCACTGGCAAAATATTTGTTTTAAATGTCACCGGTTGCTGGAGAGTACCAGTTGCTTGAATGCTGGATAATGGGGAGTTTACTGTATATGTATACCCGTATATATATATATATATGTATACGGTATACACTGAGTGGGCAGATTATTATATACACCGAGTGGCCGGATTATTATATACACCGAGTGGCCGGATTATTATGACCACCTGACGTTTGTAGGCAAATTAGCTATAATTTTGCGCTGAAGTTGCTAGAGGGCCAGACCATTATAAATAGGGAAGCAGGTTGGTTACCACGACAGTAGAAGTGATTTGTTTCTGAAGATACGGGGAAACAACGCG
>NW_017306399.1:1808499-1811184 GCF_000935625.1 Nanorana parkeri | reverse complement strand
ATGTGAAGCCCCCCCCCCCCCCTCACTTCCTGTTCTGGTGACCACTGTAAAAGTTTGGATTTTCTGTCTCAGTGTCAATAGACAACAGGGTGAATCTCCCCAAAGATGACACAGACAGTGATAAAAAAAACCCAACAAAGCGTAAACCTTCCTTAAAGAAACGTTAGATGCTTTAGATACACTGTAACACTTTAACCAAATCATTTTTAAAGAAGAACTCCAGGCAAAATCAAATGTTAACCCTTGCACCTAGGAAAGGTAACCCCACTGCAAGGGTTAAGATTTGATTTGCCCGGAGTTCTGCTTTAATACCCCTTCTAATAAGTTTAAAAGAGGAATGCTTGGGGCTCTGATGTCAAGAGTTGGCCGGCGAAGTCTCAGTAAAATTTCTTTTATTTCACAAAATGTAAGAGGAGAAAAATGAAAGCCATAAATTGTCACATGCTGCGCGTTCCCTGGAAATAAATGAATTTCTTATTTTTCTACCTGTGAGTGTCGGGAACGGGGAACGCCAATTTAATGAGCCTGGGAACAATGATATTAAGGCGGCGAGGTCATTCCAGCCTCCCACCCCAATTCCCTCGCCAAATAAATCACTTCTATTAGTGTAAGAATGGTTAATAATACTAATTATGATTTACAGCGGCGGGAAAGCCTGCAGGTCTGTACAAAGTATCTGCTTAAAGGAGACCCCCCCCAACAAGGGCTGCCTCCACTCAGTCCAGGAAGCTTCACCTGAATTCCGCTATTATATTAAAATGTATCTAAATGCAACAATGTCATTTATTGCAGATTATGCCTTTCCCTGAGATCTCGTGAGATTACAGATGAGATTTCCCAGCAATGCTCTGCTGATGTAACCTTCCCAGGATGCAATGCTTGGGCACATTACATCACTAATGCCCAAGAGGACCAGGAAGTGGAAAAACAAGAATTGTAGTAAAAATAAAAATATGTTTGTTTACCTAATGAATGTAAAATGATTTCATATCAGCATGCAGAGATGAATGCTGAGGTAATTTTGAGTGAAATGGGGTAAAGGTCCGCTTTATGTATGCTATGCACTCGATTAGTTCAACATCCATAATTCTGATCCCTTTTTGAGTCTTTCAGTTACCCTTTGTGGTGTTTTGGAGCCACCTAACCAAGGCCAGCGAGCTCTTTAACAAGCCGTTCATAGGAACAGAAAAACATCCCGGCACCTCTGAGACTCTTTTCTCTTCTGCAGGGTGAGGATTTGGAAGAATAAAATATATCTATGTATACGCATTAATCTTATATCTATCTATCTATCTATCTATCTATCTATCTATCTATCTATCTATCTATCTATCTATCTATGTATAAGCATTAATCTTCTATATATACTGTATATATATCTATGTATACCCATTAATCTTATATATATATCTAATAGTTACTCTCAAGCAACCACCATCCCTATAGGCTATTGCAATTTGAAATTGCCAATTGCAGGCTGGCTATTGAAACCCCGCCCACTAAGCAGAGGAGCAGATCTGAGAGAGAAAGTTGCTGCTGCTCTGCTCAGTGGGTGCGTGCAATAGCCAGCCTGCTATTGGCTATTTCAAAATGCATTAGCCAATAGCAGGTTGGCTATTGAAACCCCGCCCACTGAGCAGAGGAGCGGACCTGAGAAAGTTCTCTATCAGGTCTACATCTCTGCTCAATGGGCGGGTACAATAGCCAGCCTGCTATTGCAATTTGAAAAAGCCAATAGCAGGCTGGCTATTGCTCCCCATTGTTTACATTTTGCTAACAACCACAAAATCTAGCTGCAGGCCGTCAGCAATTTGTAAACAACTAATTTTATTAGTAATTAAATAAATTGAGTTCCTAACAAAAATTTTTAGCTTGCACCAAATAACTGACAATTTTTTAGTGTGCATCCAGCCACTGGCAAAATATTTGTTTTAAATGTCACCGGTTGCTGGAGAGTACCAGTTGCTTGAATGCTGGATAATGGGGAGTTTACTGTATATGTATACCCGTATATATATATATATATGTATACGGTACTGATGGGGTGGTCATAATAATCTGGCCACTCAGTGTATATAAGCACACAGTATATATACCCATTAATCTTAAAGAAATCATTAATAGTGACAAGCCGTGTCACTCCCGCTCTTCAATCCGCAACCTTAAACTGGTGACGGTCCTCTTTGAAGACAATTCGGGCAGATGGTGGGGGGATATGAATTCCTCATCTCCTCTCTTTGGGCCGGTGATGCCCCCCAAACATCTCCCCAGATCCCTAAAGAAAAACACAGGTGTGCACTCCCAGCGGCCCGCAGTAGCAGGAAATTCCGCACTGATTAAAACTTGAACTCCGCTCGCCAGGACAGATCTGCACTGCTCGATTTTTTTCCTTCTTCTTCTTCTTTCCTCTTTGTAACAAGACGAGCAGGCGGATGTAAATTGCGACCGATCTGCAATCTCTGCGGCCCATCTGCATAGTTTTATTTCAAGCAAAATAAGCAAGTGAAAATATTGTTTATTATAATATAAAAGTGGGATGTCCGGAGCAAAGCCTCTTGGCTGAGCATAGCCTGGAGCGAACCAAGACCGGACACACATGTTGTAAACTAACAGAGACTCTATGAAATGCATTCCGAGGATGTTTTTTTTTTTTTTTAGGAAAGCATCACCCAAGCCCCCCCCCCC
>NW_017306399.1:1791676-1808486 GCF_000935625.1 Nanorana parkeri | reverse complement strand
GCATCACCCCCGCCCCCCCCCCCCGAAACACCCCGACTTCTGAAGCATGAGAAGAGTGGTCAAGTTCCTTTGCCCTTTGCACAGCGCAATGCTTTGTGTCTGACCCTGGGGTCATGTTGGGCAAGGAGGGGGGGAGCAAGCCTAACGTTAGCCATAGACAGTTAGATTTCTCTCATGGTTCCCAGATCACCTCTTTGAACTACTGCACACCTCCCTAACAATTTTATAATACGTTACAAAGCTGCTCCTCCATAGATACAGTATAGTAAATGAGCGTTGTCACCCTAGAACTGGAAGTGGTAAAACTGCAAAGTAAAAAGCCTTAAAGAACTTTAAACGAATGCAGGCACCACACCTAAGGACTGGTAAGCTGCACTATATGGCATTTTTGCTCTTGGGTTTAGATATTTTTTTAAGTGTATCTGAAGCCAAAGATTGTTTAACTTTTGGACAGTTAGATGGTTAGCCAGGTTGAAAAAAGAAAAAAGTCCATCGATTGTAAGCCCTCAGAGGCAGGGCCCTCCTTACCATCTTGTCTTGAATTGTATTGTGATTGTAATGTCTTCCCTATATTGAGGAAATTACCTTTTCAGGGTCACTGATTCGCTGAAGCTTCATCTTTGTCGGGTACCGCGAAGTGCATTAATTTCCCTTTAAAGCCGCGGCACAATGCGCAGACCGCTGCGTTTACAGGGCGCAGCCCCGCATTTCTCTGCTTCTCACAAAGGGATTAATAATGACCTTGAATTCTAAACATATTAAACTCTAGAAGAAAGAACCGGGGGTCTCGGGCCAATTATACCAACGCCGTGATTAAATCAAACCAACACAAGGCTATCTCTGGAATGTTAACTATTTTTTTTTATTTTCTTCAAATGCACTCGTCGCAGTAGGGGAAAGCTATTTTGTTGGGGATTACCCGACAGGAAGTCATCTGTGCGCTGGAAAATATTGCTCCCCACTATACCAATTAAGTTTTTTTTTTAAATCTGCTCTGATAAACTCCTGAAACATTGTAAAATAAAGTTCAATAAAAAACTGCTTAATAGTAAACCTATATAGATTGTAAGTGTCCCTTTTAGGTTTCATTTTCGTTTTGTTTTTTTTGGGGGGGGGGTTTTTTCTTTTATTTTATTTAATGTTTATTGTATTTGTGTTTTTTCCTGTTTTGTGTATTTAATGTAAATTTGTGGTTTTTTTTTTACTTTTTGTTTTTCTTTTTGTAGTCAAACACTTAAAATAATTAGATTTTTAGATTTATTTTCTTATTTTTTGCACAACGACAGGTCCAAGATATTGGAGAGCTACTGTAATACCTAGCACACATTTAAAGTTCATTGCTCCTTTAAAAACCACCAAAAACCACCTTCATTTCACTGAAATGTTTTCTGCAAAATGGGAAACTTTCCCTGAAATCTGCCATTTTTTGGCAAATTTTGGCAAAATGAAAAAAGTCTTATACTAATCCCTTTAAGAATGTACAGCGGCCTTGTATGCAGAGTCTTTATTTAGTACATTCAGGGCTATAAATGTAAAAAAAAAAAACTAACTTTTTTTTTTTTTTTTAGCCATATAATTAAATATTACAATATTTTTTTCCAACCAACAGATGGAGCTTTAGGCACATTTTAACAATTTTCACCAGGCTATTTACAGAGATCAAGAGAAATCTGAGAGCCTAACTTCAGGCAAATTTTTCTTTTTGTTTTTGGGTAAAATGAGGAAGCATTTTGATTTCTGTCTGTGACCTCCACTGGGGAGATTTCCCCTCACTTCCTGTCCCAGTGACACCTCCACAAGAAATGATGGGTATGGGCTTCAACAGAACAGAAAGGCACAGACAGCAATAAAAACATTGCCAGAAGTTCCAACATATCTCCACTATTATGAAATGTGTTTCTGTCTTTGTGTCCCTTTTGGTTAATTGTAACTATCCCCTTTTTGTCCTGAGTGAAGGGAAATCTGTGCAATAGCGATGCAAACTGCAATAAAATACTGTCCGAGAGGATTTAATAAAAACTTGAAAAAAGGCTGGAGCTGAAGCTCAGATTATACTCCAAGCTGAATGAATCACAAAAGTGAAGCATCTCTCCGTCCGAATTTTATTGAGCACACAGGAAATCCATAATGCTTTGAGTAAAGAAAATAAATACCGTATTTGCCGGCGTATAAGGCAACTGGGTGTATAAGACGACCCCCTAATTTTTCACTTAAAACATAGGTTTTCGGCTATACTCGTCATATAAGACTACCCCACTTCCGAGGCAACACCATTTAAAAACATCATGAATGGATGTGCAGTAATACTGTATGTACGGTAGCTTCGGCTACATACAATATACCGCGCTGAGCCAATCACAGCGAGCGACGTATTCTATTAATGAATACAAAGCTTGCTTGGATTGGCAGAGGTTGTGTACATCACTCGCTGTGATTGGCTCAGCGCAGTATACTGTATGTAGCTGAAGCTACCGTACATACAGTATTACCGCACATCCAGTGGGCTGACAGATAAGGGATGTTCGTTGTGGGCCAGCTCGGCCTAAACGAACTAAAGGTATACATCGTATACCCTGCGTATAAGACGACCCCCGATTTTCGGGGGATGTTTTTAAGTATAAAAAGTAGTCTTATACGCCAGCGAATACAGTAAATAAATACATTAAAAAAAATAAAAATCCTGGACAGGAGGCAGCTCTAGCTCCGCCTGGCTACATTGGAGCGCACACAACTACCTGGGATGAAAGAAATGAAAAGTTCCCATTTGCAAGAAAATTTTAGCAAGTCTTAGACATTTTGGAGTCCTGTAAAAGTTGAAATTCAGGTAGCTTTGGTGGCTTTTAAAGGTGCAATGGGCTTTAAATGATTCCTAAGGGTTACAGAAGCTCCTTGTGCCACAAAAATAACCCTTTTAACAGAAAGCATAAAAATAGACAGAAAAAAAATGTAAGTGACAATTCACTAATAAAACAAAAAACAAAAAACAAAAATGAAATAGCGTAAAGTGCCCTAAATACACCAAAATAAGCCCCGCCCTCTAAAAAGCAAAAAAAAGAAGGTATTTCAATAATGAGCAAAATTGGGAGTTGCCGCTTCAGTTATTTAAAATAATAAATCAAATTTCACCAAAATCACTCCACTTATCCCTAAAAGCTTCAACAATCACGGTTAAAGTGTATGTCCGGGCAACAATAAAAAACATGCTCCAGTACTTCTGTCTAGAGCCTTCATTCCTGATACGAGCAGTGGGCCGGCTCTTGGGAGGAGTTATGCAAATTTTGAAATGTCTTGATGGGTGAGTGTCAGTCTGGAGGAGTGGGTGTTCCTATGCAGGCTGTATTTGCATGCAGACCACCCTAGGTCACATGTGATGCTGAGCCTTCATGATGGAAAGAACTGACATCCAATGAATAAAAGGGGCGGGTCAGGGGAACGGTCAGGATGAGGAGCAAAGCACTAGATGATGCTAGGCCAGGAAATGAGGCGGAGCTCTATCTGGCTTGCTGCAGCTTCTAATGCACATTAGGAGAAGCTCACATGGTGCAGTGAATTCAGAGGAAGCAATTTCAGTCCAGGAGAGGAGCCGGCACAACTGTGCCAGGCCCGAGTTCAGCTTTAAACTGAGGGGACATTAGCGCGGTCGCCGTGTATCCTGGAGACGCCAACCGCCTTTACATGTTGCCTGGAATTGCTCTTTCACACTCCTGCCTCCCCGCGCTGACAGTGTGCGATGAACAGTGAAGTGCACAACCTATACCGCGACCAGCTGACTCCCCGAAGAAAGGGACTATTGATCGCCGATATGACTGCCTCATTGTCCTCCCCTCACGCCGGGACCTGCAATTATCCTCATTGCTTCAAAGGCCTCCGGAGTCATTCAAGCTCGCAATCTTATCATTATGATGTCAAATTATATCGCAGGAATCATCTCCGTCAAGAAAGGCCCTTTATACACACGCACAACCCTCTTCCTCATTGGGGGCTCTCCATATATTTATTTGAGAATATTTCCACTTATACACAACTAAAACCCAAAATAATTACACAATGCATCAATATGTATAAAAAGAAAAAATGACAAGCCTATGAATGTAACAAATGCACAATATGTATACATTGTCACTCTTCCATTAAAGGGTCAGAGCGTACACGAGGTGAAAGTCTATTTACAGACAAAAAGTAAAAATAAATATGAATTTTTATATTGAATTTACATAAATGTTATTTGCAAAACTTATACAGCGTTACCTTTTTTTTTCTTTCAATGTTTTGCAATAACGTCTATTCTTTGGGTTTATAGAAGAACGATGGGCACTCTGTAGCCTTAGGCACAGCGCAATGAGTCTTAGCAAGATGGCAGTGCCCACTTGCCTTCCAGGGAACTGGGAATACCCAGGAAGGACAGCTGCGTAAATCAGAAGTGACAGCTAAAGTTTTGTGCGAGTCAGTAAAGTTGACGTGAGAGGCACGAGAGGGCAGATTTCAGATCAAATACACGGCCCCGAGGTCTTCGGAGAACGTCTACCAGCTTGCCGCTGGGTGCTGCATGGACTCCAATGATAAACATGGGGCGAGAATGTCCTTACCTAGGTCGAGCCAGGGAGATCTTCCACTAGCTACAAAAACCAAGAGCCGGCAACTAGGGTTTTGAGTGCTGTATGTGCTGTGTCTGGGTTTCAGGCAAGATGAAACCCGGACACAAGATGTCACGATGTCAGGAGGACAGGGGCAACCACAGGGTCCAGGTGTTCCAACTTGATTCAAAACACAAAAATTCCCCAGCCTCAACCTGCCAGCCAGCCTGCAACCAAACAAGTAGCCCTGTCAACAGTATGTGTTAAAATCAGAGGTTTTAGTTGCACAAACTTTTGGCCAAAAATATGTAGAAACCACAAGGCCGCGCCAAGGCACCTCTGCAAAGTGTGGTCCTAACTCTATGTATCTGAGTCTCCAAGTGTGAGCATATTAATGAAGTCGATAGATTGCATGCAGGTGTACCTGGAGGTAGCCTACTCCTCCTAATAAGGTGCAGGGACGCACTGGGGGCCCAGCAACCAAAAATGCACGCTGGGACCCCAGGCGCGGCAGTGTGGCTTCTACATATTTTTGGCCAAAAGTTTGTGCAACTAAAACCTCTGATTGTAACGCATACTGTTGACAGGGCTACTTGTTTGGTTGCAGGCTGGCTGGCAGGTTGAGGCTGGGGAATTTTTGTGTTTTGTATTGTTGTAAGCCTTCCCAATGTGCTCCCTGCTATAAAGGCCGGTTATAGAGTCATGCATGTACCACTTTTTTCTAGTTCCAACTTGATTGCATGGAGAAGGCACGGGACATGGAGGGATGCTGGAACTCGTGGAGCAAGGAGGTGTCCGAAACACAGGGTGCAGATAAGTCTTGAAAGGCACAGGGGTTATGCGTCAGGCAGATGTGTTGCTCACTATTTCTCCTCACTCTCTCTCCCCTGGCTGTCTCTCCTCGCTCTCCTTCTGGCTATCTCTCCTCTCTCTCCTAGCTGTCTCTCTCCTCACTCTCTCCTGGCTGTCTCTCCTCGCTCTTCCCCCGGCTGTCTCTCCTCGCTCTCTCTCTCCTGGCTGTCTATCCTCTCTCCCCTGGCTGTCTCTATTCGCTCTCCCCTGGCTGTGTCTCCTCTCTCTCTCTCTCCTGGCTGTCTCTCTCCTCTCTCTCTCCTGGCTGTCTCTCATCTTTCTCCTGGCTGTCTCTCCTCTCTCTCTCTTTGCTGTTTCTCCTCGCTCTCACCGTCTCTGCGGTCTGTCTTTCCTCTCTCTCCTGTCTGTCTCTCCTCTCTCTCTCTCTCCTGTCTGTCTCTCCTCACTCTCTCTCCTGTCTGTCTATCCTCTCTCTCTCCCCTGGCTGTCTCTCACCTGGCTGTCACTCCTCTCTCCTCTGGCTGTCTCTCCTCTCTCTCTCTTTGCTGTCTCTCCTCGCTCTCCCCCTGTCTCTGCGGTCTGTCTTTCCTGTCTCCCTCTCCTGCCAGTCTCTCCTCTCTCTCTCTCTCTCTCTCCTGTCTGTCTCTCCTCACTCTCTCTCCTGACTGTCTCTCCTCTCTCTCCCCTGGCTGTATCTCCTCACTCTCTCTCCTCTGGCTGTCACTCCTCTGGCTGTCCCTCCTATCTCTCACCTGGCTGTCTCTCCTCTGGCTGTCCCTCCCATATCTCACCTGGCTGTCTCTCCTCTCTCTCTTTGCTGTCTCTCTCTCCTGTCTGTCTCTCCTCACTCTCTCTCTCCTGGCTTTCTCTCCTCCCTCTCCCCTCGTCCCGGTAGTTATGCATATTCCTTATGAAGGTTTTGGGGGTCCGGTCACCTGGCACTGCGAGGGTTAATCGTTCTCAGGTGGGGCGAGGAGTGGAAAGGCGTTTTGGGAACATTACCAATTTTCGTTAATTTCCTCCCTCAGACCCCGAGTGTTATAACATCACTCCCGAGCAGATCCACACCTTGGCCGCCTGCTCCGTGTCCGCAGGCCAAACGTTAAACCCGCAGAGCCTAGCGAACGTGACACAAATATTCCTCGCGTCTGGACGGCGCACATCTCCGGGTCTCGGGGAGTTTTTCGAATTGGAAAGACGCGATTTGGAGATTATTTAGCAGCGGAATACAAAAGTCCTTTTCAGCTGTGACAGCTCTCCACTGGGAGAGGAGCGGGGATATTAAATTCAGGGCGGAGCGGCCGGGCGTGAAAAATTATCCAGTGAAACAATTGCGTCTTCAATAAATCACGCCGGGCTGTCAAAGCGGAATCTTCTGTATTGTCGGTGCGAGGAGGGAGAGGAGCTTACAGATCGTTTTTTAAGTGGAGTTTATAGGATAAGTGCACCTTGGTGTGCGTTTATTCTGTTTACCTTGGACTGGTATGTCTTGTTTCCTGCAATCCTCAGCTATGAGAGTGGAAGGCCAGACAAGACTTTCTGTTTCGTTTTGGATAGAAGGAGGAAGAGATAGAACCTCTGTCAGGGTTTCATTGATCATATTTAGGGATGAGCTGGGTCCAAATCCAAAGGAAGCTGTCGGTGTTGGGCCAGTGTTGTCGATTGAAAGTACGAACTTATCGAGTTCTGGGACCGCCTGACTTCCGGTTTCCTTAGAACTACGAGGTTTGCCCAAGAAAGTTCTTCTGCACGAGCGCCAGCCGCGGCATTGCTCTATACACATACACCACAGCAATGAAGTAATAAAATGAACTAGGATCACACTAATCCGGCATGTTATTATTCTGAGTTGCCCCATTCAAGCGGCGGCCATATTGAGTGGGGCACCTGAGATTAATAACGTGCTGGATTAGTGTGATCCTAGTTCATTTTATTACTTCATTGCTGTGCTGTATGTGTATAGAGCAATGCCGCGGCTGGCGCTCGTGCAGAAGAACTTTCTTGGGCAAACCTCGTAGTTCTAAGGAAACCGGAAGTCAGGCGGTCCCAGAACTCGATAAGTTGGGACTATCGATAGAACACCGGGGCATTCTCTGCCCCACAGTTGCATGTGAAAAAAAAAATGGGAGGGATACTAGTAAAATCATTGACCTTATATGGCCATGTTGCTCAATCAGCTCTGGCAAGGGTATAGCCTGCCCGCAGCTGCATAAAAACAAAGAGGTGGGAAGCTGTTGACATCATTGGCCTTTTATGGTCACATGGCTATAACTGGTCAATGACATTGGCCTAATATGCCCATGTGGCTTAATCAGCTGCGGCAGAGTCATTCCCTGCTCCGCAACTGCATGTAAACATAGGGGTGGGATGCTAGTGACATCATACACCTTATATGGCCACAGGGCCATATCTGGTCAATGACACTGGCCTAATATGCCCATGTGGCTTTTTCAGCTGTGGCCAAGTCATTCCCCGCTCCGCCGCTGCACATAAAGGGTGGGATGCTGGCAACATCATTGACCTTACATGGGCACATGGCCATATTTGATCAATGACATGAACTACTAGAAAACACCCCTCTATGTAATGGAGTGGGGGAGAAGTTTGTAGTTCAAATCACAAATAAATTAGGGTTCACCAAGGGTTAATAAAGAGCAAAAATTATTTTAAAATTGAATTAATTAACACATACAACTAATTTATGAATGAAAGCTACAGGGTGGCTGTCACACTGACAATCTACTGGACTGAGCACAATGCAGGACATGGCTGGGCGATCTAAAGGTAATAGAGAGTTCAGCCCCGGGTGTGCCCCCTGCAGCATGGCGCCCAACGCAGTTGCCTCTTCTGTCTCTGCCTTGACCCTGCTCTCTCCACTCTCTTTTGTCTGTCCCTCCGCAGCGCTTTTAACCCGAACAAGCAGACTCACCTGGTGACGCGAGGCTTTCAGCATAACCCTCCCACCCTTGCCCCTTTTTCTTCATCATTACACTCAGAGTATGCCCCCTTATTGGCATTACTGTCCACCCGGACCATGGCACACCTCAGTATGTTATTCATAATTATTCTGTATACAGGTAAGCAGACTCCGAACACAAATAAAATATATGAAATGTACTGTCCAGTGTCCACTCGGTGATCTGCCTTTGCACAGTGCACCCCCACACTAGGTTTAAAGTAGATGTGAACCCAATCCCTTCAATCTCATAGAAGAAGTAACATGTTGATGTATTATCAATATTTTTAAACCTGCAGCTCTTCCAGTGATAGGGTGACAACGCTCTATCCCTGTCTCCCAAATGTGTTCCTTCCTTGCCCCCCGTCACACAGGCTTCCAATAGAGACTACAAGTGGACGTTGTGCTAGCATGGCCCAATGCTGTCACCCTCAGGAAAGCCGCCCCGAGAAATGCCATTTATCACCGAAATATCCTGGAAATAAAAAAATCTGTGCTTTATACCAAAGACGTATATTTCTGCACCCCCCATGTACTCCGGTATTGAAAGCACCCCTGACTGTAAGACGAATTCAGCCGAGTTTCATTGATGGGACGTATGGTTTCGCAGAGGGGCCCGTCGACATGCGCGGCGGTTACTGTACGTGCTCGGCTGACCACATTTCTCAGAAACTGTTATTGTTTTTTATCTGTGTGTCTCCTGGAATCGCAGACCCCGCTGCCTCTGCCGATGACTTCTCGTGTCAGGAATGTTTCTTATTTTCTGCTTCGCGTAGTATACCGCGCTGTGTTTCCAGAGGCCCGTGTGCCCTTCTCATTGATTATCTGCGGTCGCTGCCAATTACGGGGCTCACTGAAGTGGCATTCCTCGCCCCCCCCCCACCGCTGCTCGCCAAGCCTGCACTATGAATATTTACACATGGCCCGCACTGAGCACATATTCTGTATACCGCGTCCCAGGTTGAACTAAAAAATAGACTGGTGGGGCGGTATTAGTATTCTTAGAGGGTAGCAGACATTTTGACTCTGCGCTGGCTGGGCACGGGCCAATCTGATTGCAGGTGGAGCAGGCTGGATTTTTTTTTTTCTTTAATGTTAAAGGGATGCCATAGTTAAAGCTGCTTATATTTTGCCTTCCTTGCCCCCCTCTCCATCCACATGCTAATAACATTTTTGAAATAACACTTTTCCATTTTTATTACATACTTTATTTTAGTCTCTGTGCTTCTCTATACAATGCAGGCGGGTCATGGCTGGTGGGGGGTGGGGGGATCGGCAGGGTGCTGTACATAGCTTCCTGAAAACATCACAGCACCCTGCCTCAGTACTCCCCTCAACACCCCTCAGCCCTGATGTATGCAGGGGGTTGGCTCTTGGGAGAAGTTATGCAAATATAAAAATGCCTTGACCGTACTCGCCCAAATGCTCCGATGCCTAGCCCGATACCCAAGCTTCCGGTATCAGGAAGCCAGGCAACGAGTCATTACACGCTGCCCGGCTTCCTGATTGGCCAGGAAGCCAGCTCCCTCGTCACAAGTCAGGAAGTCAGGTGCCGTGTAATGATGCGGCACCCGGCTCTATGGCTGGGGAGCTGGCTTCATGCTCCCTCGTACTTCGTGACGAGAGAGCATGGAGACGGCTTGCCGGCCAATCAGGAAGCCGGGCACAGCGTCATTACACGGCGCCCGGCTTCCTGATTGGCCAGAAAGGCGGCTCCATGCTTTCTCGTCATCTAGTGAGGAGAAGCATGGAGACGGCTTCCCTGCTTATCGGGAGGCCGGGTGGCGAGTCTTTACACGCCGTCTGGCTTCCTTAATGGGACTTCCGGTATCGGTATCGATACCTAGACAGACAGACAGACAGACAGATAGATAGATAGATAGATAGATAGATGAAGGAGATTGTACGATCAGATTGTATAGTGAATGGGCAGCTTTCACGTAGGAAATGTCATTAATCACTTTCCCCGGCATTCACTTACAAAGCATAAAATATGAATTTCGGATTCAAATAAAGATTTTGCAGCTTCCCAAAACTTGCCAAAAACCATCCTAAATAACTAGTTTAGCGCAGCGTTCTCCTCCTGGCTCGCGCGCCGCTCTGCACCTTTTATTCAAACTATAACAAGATTGGTTAGTACAGAATCGTCTTTTTATTAGCTGCGGAGCGGGATTATAGGGAACCTCGTCTATCCATGGACAATAATCCCCCCGGAATGGAACCCGATCCCGAACCTGAGAAACGTGACGCGCGACTGTCCCGCCGCCCCGCAGGCCGGCGCCTTCAGCCTTCGCAACCCGATTCTACCCCCTCTGACAGAGGCCAACATGGCGGCTCCATCTGGAACTTCCATCCGGCGCTGCGAAAACCGTAACCGCCACCTTTGCAAATCCGGACCGAAAGCTTTCCGCCCGCCTTCCTGTAAATGACTCATTCCTGTCCTTGGCGGTATTTTTGCGAACGCTTGTAAAAAAAAAAAAAAAAAAAATCGACCGTCCGGTGCTCTAATACCCAGGTTTAAAATCCCCCCAGGGGGTCACTCGCCGTGCGCACGATGGGTTTCGCCGTCCGCCCGAGCCGCTTTTCTGGGACCTGTTCTGCCGCTTGTAAAAGCAGAGCGAACTTTTGTGTAAAATGCCGCTGAATGGCGCTGATTACGTGGCAGTTGGAAGTCAATGGGCAATAAAATCGGCGAGGGGAACTGTTCTCCAGTATATAAAACGGCGCGGGCTTGTAAAGTAGAACCTGCCACTGGAAATTAGGGGGGGGGGAGACGCTCGCTTGCTGAGCTGGCAACTGCATCATGCTGCCGAGCAGATTAAAAAGCCCCGCTGGCAAAAGTGTATCCGTCTAGTAAAGTAAATGTAACAATAAAGCGCCGCGCATTATAAGGCCGCCAAAAAATTAAATCCTTTTTGTCATGCTTTGTTACATCTCAGTGCTGCTGATATCTCCTGCATGGATGGCATTCTTCCTGAAGGTGACAACAGCAGGCCATGCTTGTGTAATGTGAGTTGAAATGGCCAGTTGTAGTCACCATCGGGAGCCCATGTGACAGGGCGGAGTTATGCAAATATCAAAATGACTTGATGGGTGGGTATCAGTCGGGTTTTGAAGGCTGTGTCCGGGTTTCATGGCAGCAGAAACAAGATGTCAGGCAGACGGGGGCAACCAAAATTAACATAGGGGCTACTGGCCCCCGCACTGAAAATAACCTCTGCTGTGATATTTACATATGAATAAGCCGCGGCTCATTCTCCCAAGAAAATGCCCGCGTTTCGCTACAGTGTTCGGGTTTTGCTTGAAGAAAAGGTGGCAACACATGTAGTCCACCCACATGTGATGCTGAGCTCCCATGATTGAAAGAACTGAAATCCAATGAATGAAAGGGGCGGGGCCAGGGACAGTCAGGCATGGAGGAGAAATTATATATGCATATGTGTGTCTATATCAGTGACGTGCCGTGCCTTCTGTGCTGGATGAGGCATCCCCAGGCCACCGAAGCTCCACCCCTTCCCACCCTCGTCCCACTGAAGCCCCCCCCCATAGCTCTGTAACCAAGCTGTGTGGGGAGGAGGAAGGGAGGAGACAGGGAGGAGCTTCCCTGTCCCTCACTTGCTCATCAGTGGTGAGGCATTGAGATCGATGTCCTCACTGTTTTTGTTTTCTTTTTTCTGATTGGACAGCTTGGACCAATGTCGCTTTGCCATTGGTCCAAGCCATCCACAAGGGGGTCAGGGAAAGGGCCCTATCTCTTCTTCAGGAGATGGACCATTGAAACACACCCTAGTGCACTTTTTTGTTCACTATGGTATTTCGTTAGTCGCCCCCCCCCAGGGGCCAAAAAAAAAAAAAAAAAAAGCACACAATATTTTCCTGCAAATGTTTTTTTAAGGGTTGGACAGTGAGCGGGAAATGGTTAAAAACTGTGTAATGTCTAATGGATGTCCCCTGGACAGGAAGTAGAGGGAAATCTCCCCAATGGGGACACAGCAAAGAAAACCTGTCAGAGGCTCTGATCTTTTTTCCTCTCCTCTATCTAGCAGTAGAATTTTGTCTGGCCTCGGGATTTAAGAGACTCGCACGGAGCACAAGACCTCTTGTGTGACCTTGCCCATAAGCACGGCTTACACCCCACAGGGATCACATGTCATTAACCCTTCCCTTCACCGCCGAGAAACAATTAGCAGCTCGAGCTTCCATCGCAGCCTATATCCTGTCCTTACAAAGGAAAACGCTGGAAGCATGCGAGCGAACCACCGCGGCACAAATAATTCTTGTTAGGCTTAATGGATCGATTAATCGCAGAATAATGGCAGGAATGTCCTTTGAGGCGGGAGCCCTCATTAGGGCTTTTGTCAGCCGGGTCTGCAGATCATAAAGCGGCCACTTAAGACCATCCTGAGACCCGCCAGAGCTCGCAGCCCCATGCCAGGGCCCGATGTGGCCCTGCTTATAATAAACATTGTGATATGAATACAGCAATCAGGTCTTCTCCTGAAGCTCCTTTGTTGTCACCAGCTGCAGGTAGGTCTTGTATATGTGCCAGTGATCTGATTGGTGGCAGGTTAGTTTAGTAGGAAAGCATTCTTATGTTCTGATTGGCCAAAGACTATGGGCATGTTACAAGAGATAGTCAGAGACAACGTTCATGCTACAAGAGATAGTCAGAGACAACGGACATGATACAAAAGATGGACAGAGACAACATACATGATGGGAGTGGTTGTAGACTGTAGACATGAGCTATGTGGCCCCTGGGCAGCAGAGCAATAGCTTATCATCCCATCTGCCCATCTCATCTGTTGAGAGCCCGCACAGTCCACCTGAGAGTCTGCATAGCCCACCTGAGACCCTGCACAACCATCTGAGAGCCCGCAAAGTCCACCTGAGAGCCCGCACAGCCCTTGTGAGAGCCAGCATATCCCACCTGAGACCCGCACAACCATCTGAGAGTCCGCAGAGTCCACCTGAGAGCCCACTGATTCCACCTGAGAGCCCACACAGCCCTGGTGAGACCCTGCACAACCATCTGAGAGCCCGCAGAGTCCACCTGAGAGCCCACTGATTCCACCTGAGAGCCCACACAGCCCTAGTGAGAGCCCGCACAGTCCACCTGAGATCCTGGAGACATCAGGACACCACCCCAGAACAACACAGATTATGTAGCTTCATAATATTTTGTATTGCTGTATCATGTATTGCTGGGACTTGCAGTCCTCTATAGCCGGTCTCCTTTCTTCCTTCCCTGGCTGTCTCTTCTTGCTCTTTCTCCTGGTTGCACCCCCAACAATCTCTTCTGTATATTCTCAAAAAAATAATTGCTGCAAGCAGTGCTAGAGTAATCAGGTTTCACTTGAAGAAAAGGTGACAACCCTAGATAGGGGGCCGTAGAGTGTATATATGTATGTGAGATAGACACCATGTAGGCGAGATTGGCACCATAGAGTGTATATATGTATGTGAGATAGGGACCATAGAGTGTATATATGTATGTGAGATAGGCACCATGTAGGCGAGATAGGCACCATAGAGTGTATATATGTATGTGCGATAGGGACCATAGAGTGTATATATGTATGTGCGATAGGGACCATAGAGTGTATATATGTATGTGCGATAGGGACCATAGAGTGTATATATGTATGTGCGATAGGGACCATAGAGTGTATATATGTATGTGCGATAGGGACCATAGAGTGTATATATGTATGTGCGATAGGGACCATAGAGTGTATATATGTATGTGCGATAGGGACCATAGAGTGTATATATGTATGTGCGATAGGGACCATAGAGTGTATATATGTATGTGCGATAGGGACCATAGAGTGTATATATGTATGTGCGATAGGGACCATAGAGTGTATATATGTATGTGCGATAGGGACCATAGAGTGTATATATGTATGTGCGATAGGGACCATAGAGTGTATATATGTATGTGCGATAGGGACCATAGAGTGTATATATGTATGTGCGATAGGGACCATAGAGTGTATATATGTATGTGCGATAGGGACCATAGAGTGTATATATGTATGTGCGATAGGGACCATAGAGTGTATATATGTATGTGCGATAGGGACCATAGAGTGTATATATGTATGTGCGATAGGGACCATAGAGTGTATATATGTATGTGCGATAGGGACCATAGAGTGTATATATGTATGTGCGATAGGGACCATAGAGTGTATATATGTATGTGCGATAGGGACCATAGAGTGTATATATGTATGTGCGATAGGGACCATAGAGTGTATATATGTATGTGCGATAGGGACCATAGAGTGTATATATGTATGTGCGATAGGGACCATAGAGTGTATATATGTATGTGCGATAGGGACCATAGAGTGTATATATGTATGTGCGATAGGGACCATAGAGTGTATATATGTATGTGCGATAGGGACCATAGAGTGTATATATGTATGTGCGATAGGGACCATAGAGTGTATATATGTATGTGCGATAGGGACCATAGAGTGTATATATGTATGTGCGATAGGGACCATAGAGTGTATATATGTATGTGCGATAGGGACCATAGAGTGTATATATGTATGTGCGATAGGGACCATAGAGTGTATATATGTATGTGCGATAGGGACCATAGAGTGTATATATGTATGTGCGATAGGGACCATAGAGTGTATATATGTATGTGCGATAGGGACCATAGAGTGTATATATGTATGTGCGATAGGGACCATAGAGTGTATATATGTATGTGCGATAGGGACCATAGAGTGTATATATGTATGTGCGATAGGGACCATAGAGTGTATATATGTATGTGCGATAGGGACCATAGAGTGTATATATGTATGTGCGATAGGGACCATAGAGTGTATATATGTATGTGCGATAGGGACCATAGAGTGTATATATGTATGTGCGATAGGGACCATAGAGTGTATATATGTATGTGCGATAGGGACCATAGAGTGTATATATGTATGTGCGATAGGGACCATAGAGTGTATATATGTATGTGCGATAGGGACCATAGAGTGTATATATGTATGTGCGATAGGGACCATAGAGTGTATATATGTATGTGCGATAGGGACCATAGAGTGTATATATGTATGTGCGATAGGGACCATAGAGTGTATATATGTATGTGCGATAGGGACCATAGAGTGTATATATGTATGTGCGATAGGGACCATAGAGTGTATATATGTATGTGCGATAGGGACCATAGAGTGTATATATGTATGTGCGATAGGGACCATAGAGTGTATATATGTATGTGCGATAGGGACCATAGAGTGTATATATGTATGTGCGATAGGGACCATAGAGTGTATATATGTATGTGCGATAGGGACCATAGAGTGTATATATGTATGTGCGATAGGGACCATAGAGTGTATATATGTATGTGCGATAGGGACCATAGAGTGTATATATGTATGTGCGATAGGGACCATAGAGTGTATATATGTATGTGCGATAGGGACCATAGAGTGTATATATGTATGTGCGATAGGGACCATAGAGTGTATATATGTATGTGAGATAGGCACCATGTAGGCGAGATAGGCACCATAGAGTGTATATATGTAGGTGAGATAGGCACTATAGAGTGTATATACAGTATGTAGGTGAGATAGGCATCATAGAGTGTATATATGTATGTGAGATAGGGATCATAGAGTGTATATATGTAGGTGAGATAGGAACCATAGAGTGTATATACAGTATGTGTGTGAGATAGGCACCACAGAGTGTAAGCTCCTTGAGGGCAGGGACTGATGTGAAGCACGGCATAAGTTTGTGGCATTATATAAATACCTGCCATATATAAGGTGTGCAATTGCTTGTCCATGCGTACTGCTTCCAGCTCCTACAGCTGTAATCTCATGAAGGATACATATTAACTGATAGTTCCGACAGGTAGTTAATTATCTCCTTTCTTACAATGAGTCCCCCTCCCTGCCGAGATAATGGAATTAGCCCAGCGTCAGGCTGTAATTACAGGTTTATATAGCTCATCCTCCTGCCTGGGCTCTTCTCTCTACCAGAACCCCCCCGCTGACTCGGCCGAGGTGTTTAGTACTGTGGCTCTATTGTCCCCAGACCTGACAATGGACCTGTCACCCCGGACATAATTACAGGCTGAGCCCTTTTTTTCTGCTTAAATAATTTACAGCTGTGAATTTGGCTACCAGTACAATGCAGCGCAAAGCCTGGGCCAAATCACTCTTTAATTGTTTTTAATGCATGACAAGCTAGCGAATGTACAAGATCGCAGCCCTTTCTGAGGCAGGAAACAAGATATTTTTGTAGTCCACCGAGGCCCGGCTTATCATGAGCACTGAACACCTGCCTTCACTTAACCCAAAGGGGACTTTGTGCCTCGGCTAGCCTTTTCAACAAGGTCAGTAAATCAACAGGGGCCCTGCGTTTCTTTGGAAAAGGCAGCTTTCTCTAAACAATATCTCACCCGACG